>NW_027477186.1:0-91786 GCF_051020955.1 Megalopta genalis
ACGAATCCAGGCGAAACAAATGGATTAGCTTCAATTACCTGTGATATACATGATTTAGCTTCTACTGCATGCGAAACAAACGAGTTATCTTTTCATCCATGCGAAACACATGATTTAGCTCCAAATCAATGCGAAGTAGATGGCGTCGATTCACATCCAAGCGAAACAAATGGATTCGCTTCAAATACTTGTGATATACATGATTTAGCTTCAACTGCATGAGAGACAAACGAGATAGCTTCAAATCCAGGGGAAGCACATGATTGAAATTCGAATCAATGCGAAGTAGAGTCATAGCTTCGAATCCATGCGAAACAAATGGTTTAGCTTCAAATACTAGTGATATACATGATTTAGCTTCAACAGCATGCGAAACCAACGAGTTAGCATCAAATCCAAGCGAAGCACATGATTTAGGTTTAAACCAATGCGAAGTAGAAGGCTTATCTTCGAATCCATGCGAAACAAATTGTTTAGCTACAAATACTTGTGATATACACAATTTAGCTTCAACTGCATGCGAAATAAACGAGTTAGCTTTAAATCCAAGCGAAACACATGATTTAGCTTCAAATCAATGCGAAGTAGAAAGCTTAGCTTCAAATCCTTGCGAAGCGAATGATTGAATATCAAATACTTGCGAATATATGTGATATCGCTTCTAATACAGGAGAAAACGACGAGTTAGCTGCAAATCCATGCGAAACACATGATTTAGCTTCAAATCAATGCGAAGTAAAAAACTTAGCTTCAAATCCATGCGAAACTAATGGTTTAGCTTCTTATACTTGTGATATACATGATTTAGCTTCCACTGCATGCGAAACCAACGAGTAAGCTACAAATCCAAGCGAAACACACTATTCGCTTCAATCAGTGCGAAGCAGAAGTCTGATCTTCGAATCCATGCGAAACAATGGATTAGCTTCAAATACTTGTGATATACACAATTTAGCTTCAACTGCATGCGAAGCACACGAGTTAGCTTCAAATCCAAGCGAAACACATGATTTAACTTCAAATCAATGCGAAGTAGAAGGCTTAGCTTCAAATCCTTGCGAAACGAATGATTGAGCATCAAATACTTGCGAATATATGTGATATCGCTTCTAATACAGGGGAAATCGACGAGTTAGCTGCAAATCCATGCGAAACACATGATTTAGCTTCAAATCCATGCGAAACTAATGGTTTAGCTTCAAATACTTGTGATATACATGATTCAGTTTCATTGCATGCGAAACGAACGAGTTAGCTTCAAATCCATGCGAAACACATTATTTAGCTTCAAATCAATGCGAAGTAGAAGGGTTATCTTCGAATCCATGCGAAACAAGTGGTTTAGCTTCAAATACTTGTGATATACGTGATTTTGCTTCAAATGCAGGCGAATCAAACGAGTTAGCTTCAAATCGATGCGTAACACATGATTTATCTTCAAATAAATGCGATGTAGATGGTTTAGTTTCAAATCCACGAGAAACGAATGATTTAGCTTCAGATACTTGCGATAGAAGTGATATAGCTTCAAATGTAGGCGAAACGAACAAGTTAGCTTTAAATACATGCGAAACACATGATTTAGCTACAAATCAATGCGAAGTAGAAGGCTTAGCTTCAAATTAATGAGAAACTAATGATTTAGCTTCAAATACTTGTGATATACATGATTCAGTTTCAATTGCATGCGAAACGAACGAGTTAGCTTCAAATCCATGCGAAACACATTATTTAGCTTCAAATCAATGCGAAGCAGAAGGGTTATCTTCGAATCCATGCGAAACAAGTGGTTTAGCTTCAAATACTTGTGATATACATGATTTAGCTTCAACAGCATGCGAAACAAACGAGTTAGCTTCAAATCCATGCGAAGCACATGATTTAGGTTTAAATCAATGCGAAGTAGAAGGCTTATCTTCGAATCCATGCGAAACAAATGGTTTAGCTACAAATACTTGTGATATACATCATTTAGGATCAACTCCATGCGAAACAAACGGTTTAACTTCAAATACTTGTGATATACATGATATAGCTTCAACAGCATGCGAAACAAACGAGTTAGCTTCAAATACAAGCGAAAAACATGATTTATCTTCGAATCAATGCGAAAGTAGAAGTCTTAGCTTCAAATCCAAGCCAATCAAACGGATTAGCTTGAAATACTTGTGATATACATGATTTAGCTTCAACTGCATGCGAAACATACGAGTTAGCTACAAATCCAAGCGAAACACATGATTTAGCTTCGAATCACTGCGAAGTGGAAGGCTGATCTTCGAATCCATGGGAAACAAATGGTTTAGCTTCAAATACTTGTGATATACATGATTTAGCTTCACAGCATGCGAAACAAACGAGTTAGCTTCAAATCCATGCGAAGCACATGATTTAGGTTTAAATCAATGCGAAGTAGAAGGCTTATCTTCGAATCCATGCGAAACAAATGGTTTAGCTACAAATACTTGTGATATACATCATTTAGGATCAACTCCATGCGAAACAAACGGTTTAACTTCAAATACTTGTGATATACATGATATAGCTTCAACAGCATGCGAACAAACGAGTTAGCTTCAAATACAAGCGAAAAACATGATTTATCTTCGAATCAATGCGAAAGTAGAAGTCTTAGCTTCAAATCCAAGCCAATCAAACGGATTAGCTTGAAATACTTGTGATATACATGATTTAGCTTCAACTGCATGCGAAACATACGAGTTAGCTACAAATCCAAGCGAAACACATGATTTAGCTTCGAATCACTGCGAAGTGGAAGGCTGATCTTCGAATCCATGGGAAACAAATGGTTTAGCTTCAAATACTTGTGAAATACTTGATTTTGCTTCAACTGCATGCGAAACAAACAAGTTAGCTTCAAATCTATGCGAAACAAATGGTTCAGATTCAAATACTTGTGATATACATAATTTAGCATCAACTGCGTGCGAAACAAACGAGTTAGCTTTAAATCCAAGCGAAACACATGATTTAGCTTCGAATCACTGCGAAGTGGAAGGCTGATCTTTGAATCCATGCGAAACAAGTGGTTTAGCATCAAATACTTGTGATATACATGATTTAGCTTCAACAGCATGCGAAATAAACGAGTTAGCTTGAAATCCATGCGAAAGCAAATGGTTTAGCTTCAAATACTTGTGATATACATGATTTAGATTGAACTGCATGCGAAACAATCGAGTTAGATTCAAATCCGTGCGAAACACATGATTTAGCTTCAAATCAATGCGAAGTAGAAGGCTTTGCTTCAAATCCGTGCGAATCAAATGTTTTAGCTTCAAATTCTCGTGATATACATGATTTAGCTTCAACTGCGTGCGTAACAAACGAGTTAGCTTCAAATCCATGCGAAACACATGATTTAGATTCAAATCAATGCGAAGTAGAAGGCTTATCTTCGAATCCGTGCGAAACAAATGGTTTAGCTTCAAACACCTGTGATATACATGTTTTACCATCAACTGCATGCGAAACAAACGAGTTAGCTTCAAATCCATGCGAAACACATGATTTAGCTCCAAATTAATGCGAAGCAGAAGGCTTATCTTCGAACCCATGCGAAACAAATGGTTTAACTTCAAATACTTGTGATATACATGATTGAGCTTCAACTGCCTGCGAAACAAACGAGTTAGCTACAAATCCATGCGAAACACATGATTTAGCTTCAAATCAATGCGAAGTAGAAGGCTGAACTTCGTATCCGTTCGAAACATATGGTTTAGCTTCAAATACTTGTAATATACTTGATTTAGCTTCACCAGCCTGCGAAACAAACGAGTCAGCTTCAAATCCATGCGAAACACATGATTTAGCTTCAAATCAATGCGAAGTAGAAGGCTTAGCTTCAAATCCATGGGAATCAAATGGTTTAGCTTCAAATACTTGTGATATACATGATTCAGTTTCAATTGCATGCGAAACAAACGAGTTAGCATCAAATCCATGCGAAACACATTATTTAGCTTCAAATCAATGCGAAGTAGAAGGGTTATCTTCGAATCATGCGAAACAAGTGTTTAGCTTTAAATACTTGTGATATACGTGATTTTGCTTCAAATGCAGGCGAATCAAACGAGTTAGCTTCAAATCGATGCGTAACACATGATTTATCTTCATATAAATGCGATGTAGATGGTTTAGCTTCAAATCCACGAGAAACGAATGATTTAGCTTCAGATACTTGCGATAGAAGTGATATAGCTTCAAATGCAGGCGAAACGAACAAGTTAGCTTTAAATACATGCGAAACACATGATTTAGCCACAAATCAATGCGAAGTAGAATGCTTAACTTCAAATTAATGAGAAACTAATGATTTAGCTTCAAATCAAAGCGAAGTAGAAGGGTTATCTACGAATCAATGCGAAACAAATGGTTTAGCTTCAAATACCTGTGACATACATGATTTAGCTTCTGCTGCATGCGAAAAAAACGAGTTAGCTTCAAATCCAAGCGAAACACGTGTTTTAGCTTCCAATCAATGCGAAGTAGAAGGCTTAGCTTCAAATCCATGGGAATCAAATGGTTTAGCTTCAAATACTTGTGATATACATGATTCAGTTTCAATTGCATGCGAAACAAACGAATCAGCTTCAAATCCATGCGAAACACATTATTTAGCTTCAAATCAATGCGAAGTAGAAGGGTTATCTTCGAATCCATGTGAAACAAGTGGTTTAGCTTCAAATACTTGTGATATACATGATTTACCTTCTACTGCATGCGAAAATAACGAGTTAGCTTCAAATCCTTGCGAAACGCATGATTTAGCTTCCAATCACTGCGAAGTAGAAGACTGATCTTTGAATCCATGCGAAACAAGTGGTTTAGCTTCAAATACTTGTGATATACATGATTTAGATTGAACTGCATGCGAAACAAACGAGTTAGCATCAAATCCAAGCGAAAAACATGATTTAGCTTCAAATCTATGCGAAGTAGAAGGCTTATCTTCGAATCCATGCGAAACAAATGGTTTAGCTTTAAATACCTGTGATATGCATGATTTAGCTTCTGCTGCATGCGAAAAAAACGAGTTAGCTTCAAATCCAAGCGAAACACGTGTTTAGCCTCATATTAATGCGAAGTAGAAGGCTTTGCTTCAAATCCATGCGAAACACATGCTTTAGCTTCAAATCAAAGCGAAGTAGAAGGGTTATCTACGAATCCATGCGAAACAAATGGTTTAGCTTCAAATACCTGTGATATACATGATTTAGCTTCTGCTGCATGCGAAAAAAACGAGTTAGCTTCAAATCCAAGCGAAACACGTGTTTTAGCCTCATATTAATGCGAAGTAGAAGGCTTTGCTTCAAATCCATGCGAAACACATGCTTTAGCTTCAAATCAAAGCGAAGTAGAAGGGTTATCTACGAATCCATGCGAAACAAATGGTTTAGCTTCAAATACCTGTGATATACATGATTTAGCTTCTACTGCATGCGAAAATAACGAGTTAGCTTCAAATCCTTGCGAAACACATGATTTAGCTTCCAATCAATGCGAAGTAGAAGACTGATCTTTGATTCCATGCGAAACAAGTGGTTTAGCTTCAAATACTTGTGATATACATGATTTAGTTTCAACAGCATGCGAAACAAAACGAGTTAGCTTCAAATCCATGCGAAAGCAAATGGTTTAGCTTCAAATACTTGTGATATACATGATTTAGATTGAACTGCATGCGAAACAAACGAGTTAGCTTCAAAACCATCGAAAAACATGATTTAGCTTCAAATCTATGCGAAGTAGAAGGCTTATCTTCGAATCCATGCGAAACAAGTGGTTTAGCATCAAATACTTGTGATATACATGATTTAGCTTCAACTGCATGCGAAACGAACGAGTTAGCTTCAAATCAAGCGAAACACATTATTTAGATTCAAATCAATGCGAAGTAGAAGGCTTATCTTCAAATCCATGGAATCAAATGGTTTAGCTTCAAATACTTGTGATATACATGATTCAGTTTCAATTGCATGCGAAACAAACGAGTTAGCATCAAATCCAAGCGACACACATTATTTAGCTTCAAATCAATGCGAAGTAGAAGGGTTATCTTCGAATCCATGCGAACCAAGTGGTTTAGCTTTAAATACTTGTGATATACGTGATTTTGCTTCAAATGCAGGCGAATCAAACGAGTTAGCTTCAAATCGATGCGTAACAAATGATTTATCTTCAAATAAATGCGATGTAGATGGTTAGCTTCAAATCCACGAGAAACGAATGATTTAGCTTCAGATACTTGCGATAGAAGTGATATAGCTTCAAATGCAGGCGAAACGAACAAGTTAGCTTTAAATACATGCGAAACACATGATTTAGCCACAAATCAATGCGAAGTAGAAGGCTTAACTTCAATTAATGAGAAACTAATGATTTAGCTTCAAATACTTGTGATATACATGATTCAGTTTCAATTGCATGCGAAACAAACGAGTCAGCATCAAATCCATGCGAAACACATTATTTAGCTTCAAATCAATGCGAAGTAGAAGGGTTATCTTCGAATACATGTGAAACAAGTGGTTTAGCTTCAAATACTTGTGATATACATGATTTACCTTCTACTGCATGCGAAAATAACGAGTTAGCTTCAATCCTTGCGAAACGCATGATTTAGCTTCCAATCACTGCGAAGTAGAAGACTGATCTTTGAATCCGTGCGAAACAAATGGTTTAGCTTCAAACACCTGTGATATACATGTTTTACCATCAACTGCATGCGAAACAAACGAGTCAGCTTCAAATCCATGCGATACACATGATTTAGCTTCAATCAAAGAGAATTAGTAGGGTTATCTACGAATTCTTGCGAAAGAAATGGTTTAGCTTCAAATACCAGTGATATACATGATTTAGCTTCTACTGCATGCCAAACAAACGAGTTAGCTTTAAATCCATGCGAAACACATGATTTAGCTCCAAATTAATGCGAAGTAGAAGGCTTATCTTCGAACCCATGCGAAACAAATGGTTTAGCTTCAAACACCTGTGATATACATGATTTAGCTTCAACTGCATGCGAAACAAACGAGTTAGCTTCAAATCCATGCGAAGCACATGATTTAGGTTTAAATCAATGCGAAGTAGAAGGCTTATCTTCGAATCCATGCGAAACAAATGGTTTAGCTACAAATACTTGTGATATACATCATTTAGGATCAACTCCATGCGAAACAAACGGTTTAACTTCAAATACTTGTGATATACATGATATAGCTTCAACAGCATGCGAAACAAACGAGTTAGCTTCAAATACAAGCGAAAAACATGATTTATCTTTGAATCAATGCGAAAGTAGAAGTCTTAGCTTCAACTCCAAGCCAATCAAACGGATTAGCTTGAAATACTTGTGATATACATGATTTAGCTTCAACTGCATGCGAAACATACGAGTTAGCTACAAATCCAAGCGAAACACATGATTTAGCTTCGAATCACTGCGAAGTGGAAGGCTGATCTTCGAATCCATGGGAAACAAATGGTTTAGCTTCAAATACTTGTGAAATACTTGATTTTTGCTTCAACTGCATGCGAAACAAACAAGTTAGCTTCAAATCTATGCGAAACAAATGGTTCAGATTCAAATACTTGTGATATACATAATTTAGCATCAACTGCGTGCGAAACAAACGAGTTAGCTTGAAATCCAAGCGAAACACATGATTTAGCTTCGAATCACTGCGAAGTGGAAGGCTGATCTTTGAATCCATGCGAAACAAGTGGTTTAGCATCAAATACTTGTGATATACATGATTTAGCTTCAACAGCATGCGAAACAAACGAGTTAGCTTGAAATCCATGCGAAAGCAAATGGTTTAGCTTCAAATACTTGTGATATACATGATTTAGATTGAACTGCATGCGAAACAATCGAGTTAGATTCAAATCCGTGCGAAACACATGATTTAGCTTCAAATCAATGCGAAGTAGAAGGCTTTGCTTCAAATCCGTGCGAATCAAATGTTTTAGCTTCAAATTCTCGTGATATACATGATTTAGCTTCAACTGCGTGCGTAACAAACGAGTTAGCTTCAAATCCATGCGAAACACATGATTTAGATTCAAATCAATGCGAAGTAGAAGGCTTATCTTCGAATCCGTGCGAAACAAATGGTTTAGCTTCAAACACCTGTGATATACATGTTTTACCATCAACTGCATGCGAAACAAACGAGTTAGCTTCAAATCCATGCGATACACATGATTTAGCTTCAAATCAAAGAGAATTAGTAGGGTTATCTACGAATTCTTGCGAAAGAAATGGTTTAGCTTCAAATACCAGTGATATACATGATTTAGCTTCTACTGCATGCGAAACAAACGAGTTAGCTTTAAATCCATGCGAAACACATGATTTAGCTCCAAATTAATGCGAAGTAGAAGGCTTATCTTCGAACCCATGCGAAACAAATGGTTTAACTTCAAATACTTGTGATATACATGATTGAGCTTCAACTGCCTGCGAAACAAACGAGTTAGCTTCAAATACAAGCGAAAAACATGATATATCTTTGAATCAATGCGAAAGTAGAAGTCTTAGCTTCAAATCCATGCCAATCAAACGGATTAGCTTGAAATACTTGTGATATACATGATTTAGCTTCAACTGCATGCGAAACATACGAGTTAGCTACAAATCCATGCGAAACACATGATTTAGCTTCAAATCAATGCGAAGTAGAAGGCTGAACTTCGTATCCGTTCGAAACATATGGTTTAGCTTCAAATACTTGTAATATACTTGATTTAGCTTCACCAGCCTGCGAAACAAACGAGTCAGCTTCAAATCCATGCGAAACACATGATTTAGCTTCAAATCAATGCGAAGTAGAAGGCTTAGCTTCAAATCCATGGGAATCAAATGGTTTAGCTTCAAATACTTGTGATATACATGATTCAGTTTCAATTGCATGCGAAACTAACGAGTTAGCATCAAATCCATGCGAAACACATTATTTAGCTTCAAATCAATGCGAAGTAGAAGGGTTATCTTCGAATCCATGCGAAACAAGTGGTATAGCTTTAAATACTTGTGATATACGTGATTTTGCTTCAAATGCAGGCGAATCAAACGAGTTAGCTTCAAATCGATGCGTAACACATGATTTATCTTCATATAAATGCGATGTAGATGGTTTAGCTTCAAATCCACGAGAAACGAATGATTTAGCTTCAGATACTTGCGATAGAAGTGATATAGCTTCAAATGCAGGCGAAACGAACAAGTTAGCTTTAAATACATGCGAAACACATGATTTAGCCACAAATCAATGCGAAGTAGAATGCTTAACTTCAAATTAATGAGAAACTAATGATTTAGCTTCAAATCAAAGCGAAGTAGAAGGGTTATCTACGAATCAATGCGAAACAAATGGTTTAGCTTCAAATACCTGTGACATACATGATTTAGCTTCTGCTGCATGCGAAAAAAACGAGTTAGCTTCAAATCCAAGCGAAACACGTGTTTTAGCTTCCAATCAATGCGAAGTAGAAGACTGATCTTTGATTCCATGCGAAACAAGTGGTTTAGCTTCAAATACTTGTGATATACATGATTCAGTTTCAATTGCATGCGAAACAAACGAATCAGCTTCAAATCCATGCGAAACACATTATTTAGCTTCAAATCAATGCGAAGTAGAAGGGTTATCTTCGAATCCATGTGAAACAAGTGGTTTAGCTTCAAATACTTGTGATATACATGATTTACCTTCTACTGCATGCGAAAATAACGAGTTAGCTTCAAATCCTTGCGAAACGCATGATTTAGCTTCCAATCACTGCGAAGTAGAAGACTGATCTTTGAATCCATGCGAAACAAGTGGTTTAGCTTCAAATACTTGTGATATACATGATTTAGATTGAACTGCATGCGAAACAAACGAGTTAGCATCAAATCCAAGCGAAAAACATGATTTAGCTTCAAATCTATGCGAAGTAGAAGGCTTATCTTCGAATCCATGCGAAACAAATGGTTTAGCTTTAAATACCTGTGATATGCATGATTTAGCTTCTGCTGCATGCGAAAAAAACGAGTTAGCTTCAAATCCAAGCGAAACACGTGTTTTAGCCTCATATTAATGCGAAGTAGAAGGCTTTGCTTCAAATCCATGCGAAACACATGCTTTAGCTTCAAATCAAAGCGAAGTAGAAGGGTTATCTACGAATCCATGCGAAACAAATGGTTTAGCTTCAAATACCTGTGATATACATGATTTAGCTTCTGCTGCATGCGAAAAAAACGAGTTAGCTTCAAATCCAAGCGAAACACGTGTTTTAGCCTCATATTAATGCGAAGTAGAAGGCTTTGCTTCAAATCCATGCGAAACACATGCTTTAGCTTCAAATCAAAGCGAAGTAGAAGGGTTATCTACGAATCCATGCGAAACAAATGGTTTAGCTTCAAATACCTGTGATATACATGATTTAGCTTCTACTGCATGCGAAAATAACGAGTTAGCTTCAAATCCTTGCGAAACACATGATTTAGCTTCCAATCAATGCGAAGTAGAAGACTGATCTTTGATTCCATGCGAAACAAGTGGTTTAGCTTCAAATACTTGTGATATACATGATTTAGTTTCAACAGCATGCGAAACAAACGAGTTAGCTTCAAATCCATGCGAAAGCAAATGGTTTAGCTTCAAATACTTGTGATATACATGATTTAGATTGAACTGCATGCGAAACAAACGAGTTAGCTTCAAAACCATCGAAAAACATGATTTAGCTTCAAATCTATGCGAAGTAGAAGGCTTATCTTCGAATCCATGCGAAACAAGTGGTTTAGCATCAAATACTTGTGATATACATGATTTAGCTTCAACTGCATGCGAAACGAACGAGTTAGCTTCAAATCCAAGCGAAACACATTATTTAGATTCAAATCAATGCGAAGTAGAAGGCTTATCTTCAAATCCATGGGAATCAAATGGTTTAGCTTCAAATACTTGTGATATACATGATTCAGTTTCAATTGCATGCGAAACAAACGAGTTAGCATCAAATCCAAGCGACACACATTATTTAGCTTCAAATCAATGCGAAGTAGAAGGGTTATCTTCGAATCCATGCGAACCAAGTGGTTTAGCTTTAAATACTTGTGATATACGTGATTTTGCTTCAAATGCAGGCGAATCAAACGAGTTAGCTTCAAATCGATGCGTAACAAATGATTTATCTTCAAATAAATGCGATGTAGATGGTTTAGCTTCAAATCCACGAGAAACGAATGATTTAGCTTCAGATACTTGCGATAGAAGTGATATAGCTTCAAATGCAGGCGAAACGAACAAGTTAGCTTTAAATACATGCGAAACACATGATTTAGCCACAAATCAATGCGAAGTAGAAGGCTTAACTTCAAATTAATGAGAAACTAATGATTTAGCTTCAAATACTTGTGATATACATGATTCAGTTTCAATTGCATGCGAAACAAACGAGTCAGCATCAAATCCATGCGAAACACATTATTTAGCTTCAAATCAATGCGAAGTAGAAGGGTTATCTTCGAATACATGTGAAACAAGTGGTTTAGCTTCAAATACTTGTGATATACATGATTTACCTTCTACTGCATGCGAAAATAACGAGTTAGCTTCAAATCCTTGCGAAACGCATGATTTAGCTTCCAATCACTGCGAAGTAGAAGACTGATCTTTGAATCCGTGCGAAACAAATGGTTTAGCTTCAAACACCTGTGATATACATGTTTTACCATCAACTGCATGCGAAACAAACGAGTCAGCTTCAAATCCATGCGATACACATGATTTAGCTTCAAATCAAAGAGAATTAGTAGGGTTATCTACGAATTCTTGCGAAAGAAATGGTTTAGCTTCAAATACCAGTGATATACATGATTTAGCTTCTACTGCATGCCAAACAAACGAGTTAGCTTTAAATCCATGCGAAACACATGATTTAGCTCCAAATTAATGCGAAGTAGAAGGCTTATCTTCGAACCCATGCGAAACAAATGGTTTAGCTTCAAACACCTGTGATATACATGATTTAGCTTCAACTGCATGCGAAACAAACGAGTTAGCTTCAAATCCATGCGAAGCACATGATTTAGGTTTAAATCAATGCGAAGTAGAAGGCTTATCTTCGAATCCATGCGAAACAAATGGTTTAGCTACAAATACTTGTGATATACATCATTTAGGATCAACTCCATGCGAAACAAACGGTTTAACTTCAAATACTTGTGATATACATGATATAGCTTCAACAGCATGCGAAACAAACGAGTTAGCTTCAAATACAAGCGAAAAACATGATTTATCTTTGAATCAATGCGAAAGTAGAAGTCTTAGCTTCAACTCCAAGCCAATCAAACGGATTAGCTTGAAATACTTGTGATATACATGATTTAGCTTCAACTGCATGCGAAACATACGAGTTAGCTACAAATCCAAGCGAAACACATGATTTAGCTTCGAATCACTGCGAAGTGGAAGGCTGATCTTCGAATCCATGGGAAACAAATGGTTTAGCTTCAAATACTTGTGAAATACTTGATTTTTGCTTCAACTGCATGCGAAACAAACAAGTTAGCTTCAAATCTATGCGAAACAAATGGTTCAGATTCAAATACTTGTGATATACATAATTTAGCATCAACTGCGTGCGAAACAAACGAGTTAGCTTGAAATCCAAGCGAAACACATGATTTAGCTTCGAATCACTGCGAAGTGGAAGGCTGATCTTTGAATCCAAGCGAAACAAGTGGTTTAGCATCAAATACTTGTGATATACATGATTTAGCTTCAACAGCATGCGAAACAAACGAGTTAGCTTGAAATCCATGCGAAAGCAAATGGTTTAGCTTCAAATACTTGTGATATACATGATTTAGATTGAACTGCATGCGAAACAATCGAGTTAGATTCAAATCCGTGCGAAACACATGATTTAGCTTCAAATCAATGCGAAGTAGAAGGCTTTGCTTCAAATCCGTGCGAATCAAATGTTTTAGCTTCAAATTCTCGTGATATACATGATTTAGCTTCAACTGCGTGCGTAACAAACGAGTTAGCTTCAAATCCATGCGAAACACATGATTTAGATTCAAATCAATGCGAAGTAGAAGGCTTATCTTCGAATCCGTGCGAAACAAATGGTTTAGCTTCAAACACCTGTGATATACATGTTTTACCATCAACTGCATGCGAAACAAACGAGTTAGCTTCAAATCCATGCGATACACATGATTTAGCTTCAAATCAAAGAGAATTAGTAGGGTTATCTACGAATTCTTGCGAAAGAAATGGTTTAGCTTCAAATACCAGTGATATACATGATTTAGCTTCTACTGCATGCGAAACAAACGAGTTAGCTTTAAATCCATGCGAAACACATGATTTAGCTCCAAATTAATGCGAAGTAGAAGGCTTATCTTCGAACCCATGCGAAACAAATGGTTTAACTTCAAATACTTGTGATATACATGATTGAGCTTCAACTGCCTGCGAAACAAACGAGTTAGCTTCAAATACAAGCGAAAAACATGATATATCTTTGAATCAATGCGAAAGTAGAAGTCTTAGCTTCAAATCCATGCCAATCAAACGGATTAGCTTGAAATACTTGTGATATACATGATTTAGCTTCAACTGCATGCGAAACATACGAGTTAGCTACAAATCCATGCGAAACACATGATTTAGCTTCAAATCAATGCGAAGTAGAAGGCTGAACTTCGTATCCGTTCGAAACATATGGTTTAGCTTCAAATACTTGTAATATACTTGATTTAGCTTCACCAGCCTGCGAAACAAACGAGTCAGCTTCAAATCCATGCGAAACACATGATTTAGCTTCAAATCAATGCGAAGTAGAAGGCTTAGCTTCAAATCCATGGGAATCAAATGGTTTAGCTTCAAATACTTGTGATATACATGATTCAGTTTCAATTGCATGCGAAACAAACGAGTTAGCATCAAATCCATGCGAAACACATTATTTAGCTTCAAATCAATGCGAAGTAGAAGGGTTATCTTCGAATCCATGCGAAACAAGTGGTATAGCTTTAAATACTTGTGATATACGTGATTTTGCTTCAAATGCAGGCGAATCAAACGAGTTAGCTTCAAATCGATGCGTAACACATGATTTATCTTCAAATAAATGCGATGTAGATGGTTTAGCTTCAAATCCACGAGAAACGAATGATTTAGCTTCAGATACTTGCGATAGAAGTGATATAGGTTCAAATGCAGGCGAAACGAACAAGTTAGCTTTAAATACATGCGAAACACATGATTTAGCCACAAATCAATGCGAAGTAGAAGGCTTAACTTCAAATTAATGAGAAACTAATGATTTAGCTTCAAATACTTGTGATATACATGATTCAGTTTCAATTGCATGCGAAACAAACGAGTCAGCTTCAAATCCATGCGAAACACATTATTTAGCTTCAAATCAATGCGAAGTAGAAGGGTTATCTTCGAATCCATGTGAGACAAGAGGTTTAGCTTCAAATACTTGTGATATACATGATTCAGTTTCAATTGCATGCGAAACAAACGAGTTAGCATCAAATCCAAGCGACACACATTATTTAGCTTCAAATCAATGCGAAGTAGAAGACTGATCTTTGAATCCATGCGAAACAAGTGGTTTAGCTTCAAATACTTGTGATATACATGATTTAGATTGAACTGCATGCGAAACAAACGAGTTAGCATCAAATTCAGGCGAAACACATGATTTAGCTTCAAATTCATTCGAAACACGTGGTTTAGCTTCAAATCCATTCGAGACGAATAGTTTATCTTCAAAAACTTGTTTAATACATGATTTAGCTACAACTGCATGTGAAACAAACGAGTTAGCTGTAAATCCAAGCGAAACACATGATTTAGCTTCAAATCAATGCGAAGTAGAAGGCTTAGCTTCAAATCCTTGCGAAACGAATGATTGAGCATCAAATACTTGCGAATATATGTGATATCGCTTCTAATACAGGAGAAAACGACGAGTTAGCTTCAAATACATGCGAAACACATGATTTAGCTTCAATTCAATGCGAAGTAGAAGGCTTATCTTCGAATCCATGCGAAACAAACGGGTTAACTTCAAATACTTGTGATATACATGATATAGCTTCAACAACATGCGAAACAAACGAGTTAGCTTCAAATACAAACGAAAAACATGATTTATCTTTGAATCAATGCGAAAGTAGAAGTCTTAGCTTCAAATCCAAGCCAATCAAACGGATTAGCTTGAAATACTTGTGATATACATGATTTAGCTTTAACTGCATGCGAAACATACGAGTTAGCTATAAATCCAAGCGAAACACATGATTTAGCTTCGAATCACTGCGAAGTGGAAGGCTGATCTTCGAATCCATGGGAAACAAATGGTTTAGCTTCAAATACTTGTGAAATACTTGATTTTTGCTTCAACTGCATGCGAAACAAACAAGTTAGCTTCAAATCCATGCGAAACTAATGGTTTAGCTTCTAATACTTGTGATATACATGATTTAGCTTCAACTGCATGCGAAACCAACGAGTTAGCTTCAAATCCAAGCGAAACACATGATTTAGCTTCGAATCACTGCGATGTGGAAGGCTGATCTTTGAATCCATGCGAAACAAGTGGTTTAGCATCAAATACATGTGATATACATGATTTAGCTTCAACAGCAGGCGAAACAAACGAGTTAGCTTCAAATCCATGCGAAAGCAAATGGTATAGCTTCAAATACTTGTGATATACATGATTTAGATTGAACTGCATGCGAAACAATCGAGTTAGATTCAAATCCGTGCGAAGCACATGATTTAGCTTCAAATCAATGCGAAGTAGAAGGCTTTGCTTCAAATCCGTGCGAATCAAATGTTTTAGCTTCAAATTCTCGTGATATACATGATTTAGCTTCAACTGCGTACGTAACAAACGAGTTAGCTTCAAATCCATGCGAAACACATGATTTAGCTTCAAATCAATGCGAAGACGAATTCTTATCTTCAAATACATGAGAAACAAATGGTTTAGCTTCAAATCCTTGTGATGTACATGATTTAGGTTCAACTACGTGCGAAACAAACGAGTTAGCTTCAAATCCAAGCGAAAAACATGATTTAGCTTCAAATCAATGCGAAGTAGAAGGCTTAGCTTCAAATCCATGGGAATCAAATGGTTTAGCTTCAAATACTTGTGATATACATGATTCAGTTTCAATTGCATGCGAAACAAACGAGTTAGCATCAAATCCAAGCGACACACATTATTTAGCTTCAAATCAATGCGAAGTAGAAGGGTTATCTTCGAATCCATGCGAACCAAGTGGTTTAGCTTTAAATACTTGTGATATACGTGATTTTGCTTCAAATGCAGGAGAATCAAACGAGTTAGCTTCAAATCGATGCGTAACAAATGATTTATCTTCTAATAAATGCGATGTAGATGGTTTAGCTTCAAATCCACGAGAAACGAATGATTTAGCTTCAGATACTTGCGATAGAAGTGATATAGCTTCAAATGCAGGCGAAACGAACAAGTTAGCTTTAAATACATGCGAAACACATGATTTAGCCACAAATCAATGCGAAGTAGAAGGCTTAACTTCAAATTAATGAGAAACTAATGATTTAGCTTCAAATACGTGTGATATACATGATTCAGTTTCGATTGCATGCGAAACAAACGAGTCAGCTTCAAATCCATGCGAAACACATTATTTAGCTTCAAATCAATGCGAAGTAGAAGGGTTATCTTCGAATCCATGTGAAACAAGTGGTTTAGCTTCAAATACTTGTGATATACATGATTTACCTTCTACTGCATGCGAAAATAACGAGTTAGCTTCAAATCCTTGCGAAACGCATGATTTAGCTTCCAATCACTGCGAAGTAGAAGACTGATCTTTGAATCCATGCGAAACAAGTGGTTTAGCTTCAAATACTTGTGATATACATGATTTAGATTGAACTGCATGCGAAACAAACGAGTTAGCATCAAATCCAAGCGAAAAACATGATTTAGCTTCAAATCTATGCGAAGTAGAAGGCTTATCTTCGAATCCATGCGAAACAAATGGTTTAGCTTTAAATACCTGTGATATGCATGATTTAGCTTCAACTGCATGCGAAACCAACGAGTTAGCTTCAAATCCATGTGAAACACATTATTAAGATTCAAATCAAAGCGAAGTAGAAGGGTTATCTACGAATCAATGCGAAACAAATGGTTTAGCTTCAAATACCTGTGATATACATGATTTAGCTTCTGCTGCATGCGAAAAAAACGAGTTAGCTTCAAATCCAAGCGAAACACGTGTTTTAGCCTCATATTAATGCGAAGTAGAAGGCTTTGCTTCAAATCCATGCGAAACACATGCTTTAGCTTCAAATCAAAGCGAAGTAGAAGGGTTATCTACGAATCCATGCGAAACAAATGGTTTAGCTTCAAATACCTGTGATATACATGATTTAGCTTCTACTGCATGCGAAAATAACGAGTTAGCTTCAAATCCATGCGAAACACATGATTTAGCTTCCAATCAATGCGAAGTAGAAGACTGATCTTTGATTCCATGCGAAACAAGTGGTTTAGCTTCAAATACTTGTGATATCCATGATTTAGCTTCAACAGCATGCGAAACAAACGAGTTAGCTTCAAATCCATGCGAAAGCAAATGGTTTAGCTTCAAATACTTGTGATATACATGATTTAGCTTCAACTGCATGCGAAACTAACGAGTTAGCTTCAAATCCATGCGAAACACATGATGTAGCTTCAAATCAATGCGAAGTAGAAGGCAGATCTTCAAATCCATGCGAATCAAACGGTTTAGCTTCAAACACTTGTGATATGCATGACCTATCTTCAACTGCATGCGAAACAAACGAGTTAGCTTGAAATCCATCCGAAACACATGCTTTAAATACAAATCAATGCAAACTAGAAGGGTTATCATCAAATCCGTGCGAATCAAATGGTTTAGATTCAAACACTTGTGATATACATGATTTAGCTTCAACAGCATGCGAAACTAACGAGTTAGCTTCAAATCCATGCGAAACACATGATGTAGCTTCAAATCAATGCGAAGTAGAAGGCAGATCTTCAAATCCATGCGAATCAAACGGTTTAGCTTCAAACACTTGTGATATGCATGACCTATCTTCAACTGCATGCGAAAATAACGAGTTAGCTTCAAATCCTTGCGAAACACATGATTTAGCTTCCAATCAATGCGAAGTAGAAGACTGATCTTTGATTCCATGCGAAACAAGTGGTTTAGCTTCAAATACTTGTGATATCCATGATTTAGCTTCAACAGCATGCGAAACAAACGAGTTAGCTTCAAATCCATGCGAAAGCAAATGGTTTAGCTTCAAACACTTGTGATATACATGATTTAGCTTCAACGGCATGCGAAACAATCGAGTTAGATTCAAATCCGTGCGAAATACATGATTTAGCTTCAAATCAATGCGAAGTAGAAGGCTTTGCTTCAAATCCGTGCGATTCAAATGTTTTAGCTTCAAATTCTCGTGATATACATGATTTAGCTTCAACTGCGTGCGTAACAAACGAGTTAGCTTCAAATCCAAGCGAAACACATTATTAAGATTCAAATCAATGCGAAGTAGAAGGCTTATCTTCGAATCCATGCGAAACAAATGGTTTAGCTTCAAACACCTGTGATATACATGATTTAGCTTCAACTGCATGCGAAACAAACGAGTTGGCTTCAAATCCATGCGATACACATGATTTAGCTTCAAATCAATGCGAAGTAGAAGGCTGAACTTCGTATCCGTTCGAAACATATGGTTTAGCTTCAAATACTTGTGATATACTTGATTTAGCTTCACCAGCCTGCGAAACATACGAGTCAGCTTCAAACCCATGAGGAACACATGATTTAGCTTCGATTCACTGCGAAGTAGAAGGCTTAGATTCAAATCCATGGGAATCAAATGGTTTAGCTTCAAATACTTGTGATATACATGATTCAGTTTCTATTGCATGCGAAACAAACGAGTTAGCATCAAATCCATGCGAAACACATTATTTAGCTTCAAATCAATGCGAAGTAGAAGGGTTATCTTCGAATCCATGCGAAACAAGTGGTTTAGCTTTAAATACTTGTGATATACGTGATTTTGCTTCAAATGCCGGCGAATCAAACGAGTTAGCTTCAAATCGATGCGTAACACATGATTTATCTTCAAATAAATGCGATGTAGATGGTTTAGCTTCAAATCCACGAGAAACGAATGATTTAGCTTCAGATACTTGCGATAGAAGTGATATAGCTTCAAATGCAGGCGAAACGAACAAGTTAGCTTTAAATACAAGCGAAACACATGATTTAGCCACAAATAAATGCGAAGTAGAAGGCTTAACTTCAAATTAATGAGATACTAATGATTTAGCTTCAAATACTTGTGATATACATGATTCAGTTTCAATTGCATGCGAAACAAACGAGTCAGCTTCAAATCCATGCGAAACACATTATTTAGCTTCAAATCAATGCGAAGTAGAAGGGTTATCTTCGAATCCATGTGAAACACATGATTTCGCTTCAAATCAAAGCGAAGTAGAAGGGTCATCTTCGAATCCATGCGAAACAAATGATTTAGCTTCAAACACTTGTGATATACATGACTTAGCTTCAACGGCATGCGAAACAATCGAGTTAGATTCAAATCCGTGCGAAACACATGATTTAGCTTCAAATCAATGCGAAGTAGAAGGCTTTGCTTCAAATCCGTGCGAATCAAATGTTTTAGCTTCAAATTCTCGTGATATACATGATTTAGCTTCAACTGCGTGCGTAACATACGAGTTAGCTTCAAATCCAAGCGAAACACATTATTAAGATTCAAATCAATGCGAAGTAGAAGGATTATCTTCGAATCCATGCGAAACACATGATTTAGCTTCAAACACCTGTGATATACATGATTTAGCTTCAACTGCATGCGAAACAAACGAGTTAGCTTCAAATCCATGCGATAGACATGATTTAGCTTCAAATCAAAGCGAATTAGTAGTGTTATCTACGAATTCTTGCGAAAGAAATGGTTTAGCTTCAAATACCAGTGATATACATGATTTAGCTTCTACTGCATGCGAAAAAATCGAGTTAGCTTCAAATCCAAGCGAAACACTTTATTTAGATTCAAATCAATGCGAAGTAGAAGGCTTACCTTCAAATACAAGCGAAACACATGATTTAGCTTCAAATCAATGCGAAGTAGAAGGCTTAGCTTCAAATCCATGGGAATCAAATGGTTTAGCTTCAAATACTTGTGATATACATGATTTAGCTTCAACTGCATGCGAAACAAACGAGTTGGCTTCAAATCCATGCGATACACATGATTTAGCTTCAAATCAATGCGAAGTAGAAGGCTGAACTTCGTATCCGTTCGAAACATATGGTTTAGCTTCAAATACTTGTGATATACTTGATTTAGCTTCACCAGCCTGCGAAACATACGAGTCAGCTTCAAACCCATGAGGAACACATGATTTAGCTTCGAATCACTGCGAAGTAGAAGGCTTAGATTCAAATCCATGGGAATCAAATGGTTTAGCTTCAAATACTTGTGATATACATGATTTAGCTTCAACTGCATGCGAAACATACGAGTTAGCTACAAATCCAAGCGAAACACATGATTTAGCTTCGAATCACTGCGAAGTGGAAGGCTGATCTTCGAATCCATGCGAAACAAATTGTTTAGCTTCAAATACTTGTGAGATACCTGATTTAGCTTCAACTGCTTGCGAAACCAACGAGTTAGCTTCAAATCCAAGCGAAACACGTGATTTAGCCTCAAATCAATGCGAAGTAGAAGGCTTTGCTTCAAATCCATGCGAAACACACGATTTAGCTTCAAATCAAAGCGAAGCAGAAGGGTTATCTACGAATCAATGCGAAACAAATGGTTTAGCTTCAAATACCTGTGATATACATGATTTAGCTTCTACTGCCTGCGAAAAAAACGAGTTAGCTTCAAATCCAAGCGAAACACGTGTTTTAGCCTCAAATTAATGCGAAGTAGAAGGCTTTGCTTCAAATCCATGCGAAACACATGATTTAGCTTCAAATCAAAGCGAAGTAGAAGGGTTATCTACGAATCCATGCGAAACAAATGGTTTAGCTTCAAATACCTGTGATATACATGATTTAGCTTCAACTGCTTGCGAAACCAACGAGTTAGCTTCAAATCCTTGCGAAACACATGATTTAGCTTCCAATCAATGCGAAGTAGAAGACTGATCTTCGAATCCATGCGAAACAAGTGGTTTAGCTTCAAATACTTGTGATATACATGATTTAGCTTCAACAGCATGCGAAACAAACGAGTTAGCTTCAAATCCATGCGAAAGCAAATGGTTTAGCTTCAAATACTTGTGATATACATGATTTAGATTGAACTGCATGCGAAACAAAGGAGTTAGCTTCAAATCCATCGAAAAACATGATTTAGCTTCAAATCTATGCGAAGTAGAAGGCTTATCTTCGAATCCATGCGAAACAAATGGTTTAGCTTCAAATACTTGTGATATACATGATTCAGTTCCAATTGCATGCTAAACAAACGAGTTAGCATCAAATCCATGCGAAACACATTATTTAGCTTCAAATCAATGCGAAGTAGAAGGGTTATCTTCGAATCCATGCGAAACAAGTGGTTTAGCTTTAAATACTTGTGATATACGTGATTTTGCTTCAAATGCAGGCGAATCAAACGAGTTAGCTTCAAATCGATGCGTAACACATGAGTTCGCTTCAAATCAAAGCGAAGTAGAAGGGTCATCTTCGAATCCATGCGAAACAAATGATTTAGCTTCAAACACTTGTGATATACATGATTTAGCTTCAACGGCATGCGAAACAATCGAGTTAGATTCAAATCCGTGCGAAACACATGATTTAGCTTCAAATCAATGCGAAGTAGAAGGCTTTGCTTCAAATCCGTGCGAATCAAATGTTTTAGCTTCAAATTCTCGTGATATACATGATTTAGCTTCAACTGCATGCGTAACAAACGAGTTAGCTTCAAATCCAAGCGAAACACATTATTAAGATTCAAATCAATGCGAAGTAGAAGGCTTATCTTCGAATCCATGCGAAACAAATGGTTTAGCTTCAAACACCTGTGATATACATGATTTAGCTTCAACTGCATGCGAAACAAACGAGTTGGCTTCAAATCCATGCGATACACATGATTTAGCTTCAAATCAATGCGAAGTAGAAGGCTGAACTTCGTATCCGTTCGAAACATATGGTTTAGCTTCAAATACTTGTGATATACTTGATTTAGCTTCACCAGCCTGCGAAACATACGAGTCAGCTTCAAACCCATGAGGAACACATGATTTAGCGTCGAATCACTGCGAAGTAGAAGGCTTAGATTCAAATCCATGGGAATCAAATGGTTTAGCTTCAAATACTTGTGATATACATGATTCAGTTTCAATTGCATGCGAAACAAACGAGTTAGCATCAAATCCATGCGAAACACATTATTTAGCTTCAAATCAATGCGAAGTAGAAGGGTTATCTTCGAATCCATGCGAAACAAGTGGTTTAGCTTTAAATACTTGTGATATACGTGATTTTGCTTCAAATGCCGGCGAATCAAACGAGTTAGCTTCAAATCGATGCGTAACACATGATTTATCTTCAAATAAATGCGATGTAGATGGTTTAGCTTCAAATCCACGAGAAACGAATGATTTAGCTTCAGATACTTGCGATAGAAGTGATATAGCTTCAAATGCAGGCGAAACGAACAAGTTAGCTTTAAATACATGCGAAACACATGATTTAGCCACAAATAAATGCGAAGTAGAAGGCTTAACTTCAAATTAATGAGATACTAATGATTTAGCTTCAAATACTTGTGATATACATGATTCAGTTTCAATTGCATGCGAAACAAACGAGTCAGCTTCAAATCCATGCGAAACACATTATTTAGCTTCAAATCAATGCGAAGTTGAAGGGTTATCTTCGAATCCATGTGAAACACATGATTTCGCTTCAAATCAAAGCGAAGTAGAAGGGTCATCTTCGAATCCATGCGAAACAAATGATTTAGCCTCAAACACTTGTGATATACATGACTTAGCTTCAACGGCATGCGAAACAATCGAGTTAGATTCAAATCCGTGCGAAACACATGATTTAGCTTCAAATCAATGCGAAGTAGAAGGCTTTGCTTCAAATCCGTGCGAATCAAATGTTTTAGCTTCAAATTCTCGTGATATACATGATTTAGCTTCAACTGCGTGCGTAACAAACGAGTTAGCTTCAAATCCAAGCGAAACACATTATTAAGATTCAAATCAATGCGAAGTAGAAGGATTATCTTCGAATCCATGCGAAACACATGATTTAGCTTCAAACACCTGTGAAATACATGATTTAGCTTCAACTGCATGCGAAACAAACGAGTTAGCTTCAAATCCATGCGATACACATGATTTAACTTCAAATCAAAGCGAATTAGTAGGGTTATCTACGAATTCTTGCGAAAGAAATGGTTTAGCTTCAAATACCAGTGATATACATGATTTAGCTTCTACTGCATGCGAAAAAATCGAGTTAGCTTCAAATCCAAGCGAAACACGTGATTTAGACTCAAATCAATTCGAAGTAGAAGGCTTTGCTTCAAATCCATGCGAAACACATGATTTCGCTTCAAATCAAAGCGAAGTAGAAGGGTTATCTTCGAATCCATGCGAAACAAATCATTTAGCTGCAAACACTTTTGATATACATGATTTAGCTACAACTGCATGCGAAACAAACGAGTTAGCTTTTAATCCATGCGAAACACATGATTTAGCTCCAAATCAATGCGAAGTAGAAGGCTTTGCTTCAAATCCGTGCGTATCAGATGGTTTAGCTACAAATTCTCGTGATAAACATGATTTAGCTTCAACTGCGTGCGAAACAAACGAGTTAGCTTCAAATCCAAGCCAATCAAACGGATTAGCTTGAAATAATTGTGATATACATGGTTTAGATTCAACTGCATGCGAAACATAAGAGTTAGCTACAAATCCATGCGAAACACATGATTTAGCTTCGAATCACTGCGAAGTGGAAGGCTGATCTTCGAATCCATAGGAAACAAATGGTTTAGCTTCAAATACTTGTGAAATACTTGATTTTTGCTTCAACTGCATGCGAAACAAACAAGTTAGCTTCAAATCTATGCGAAACAAATGATTTAGCTTTAAATCAATGCGAAGTACAAGGCTTTGCTTCAAATCCGTGCGAATCAAATGTTTTAGCTTCAAATTCTCGTGATATACATGATTTAGCTTCAACTGCGTGCGTAACAAACGAGTTAGCTTCAAATCCAAGCGAAAAACATGATTTAGCTGTAAATCAATGCGAACTAGAAGGGTTATCATCAAATCCGTGCGAATCAAATGGTTTATCTTCAAATACTTGTGATATACATGATTTAGCTTCAACTGCATGCGAAACAAACGAGTTAGCTTCTAATCCATGCGCAACACATGATTTAGCTTCAAATCAATGCGAAGTAGAAGGGTTATCTTCGAATCCATGCCAAACAAATGGTTTAGCTTCAAACACTTGTGATATACATGACTTAGCTTCAACTGCATGCGAAACAACGAGTTAGCTTTAAATCCATGCGAAACACATGATTTAACTCCAAATCAATGCGAAGTAGAAGGCTTTGCATCAAATCCATGCGAAAAACATGATTTAGCCTTAAATCAATGCGAAGTAGAAGGGTTATCTTCGAATCCATGCGAAACAAATGATTTAGCTTCAAACGCTTTTGATATACATGATTTAACTTCAACTGCATGTGATAGAAACGAGTTAGCTTCAAAATCCCAGCGAAATACATGATTTAACTTCAAATCAATGCGAGGTAGAAGGCTTAGCTTCAAATCCATGCGAATCAAACGGTTTAGCTTCAAATACTTGTGATATTCTTGATTTATATTCAAGTGCATGCGAAACAAACGAGGTAGCTTTAAATCCATGCGAAACACATGATTTAGCTCCAAATCAATGCGAAGTAGAAGGCATAGCTTCAAATCCATGGGAATCAAATGGTTTATCTTCAAATACTTGTGATATACATGACTTAGCTTCAACTGCATGCGAAACAAACTAGTTAGATTCAAATCAATGCGAATCACATGCTTTAGCTTCAAATCAATGCGAACTAGAAGGGTTATCATCAAATCCGTGCGAATCAAATGGTTTAGCTTCAAATACTTGTGATATACATGATTTAGCTTCAACAGCATGAGAATCAAACGAGTTAGCTTCAAATCCATGCCAAACACATGATTTAGCTTCAAATAAAGCGAAGTAGAAAGGTTATCTTCGAATCCATGCTAAACAATTCGTTTAGCATCAAATACTTGTGATATACATGATTTAACTTCAACTGCATGTGATACAAGCGAGTTAGCTTAAAATCCAAGCGAAACACATTATTTAGCATCAAATCAATGCGAGGTAGAAGGCTTAGCTTCAAATCCATGCGAAACACATGATTTAGCATCAAATCAATGCGAAGTAGGAGGCTTATCTTCAAATCCATGCGAAACACATGATTTAACTACAAATCAATGCGAAGTAGAAGGCTTTGCTTCAAATCCATACGAAACACATGATTTAGCTTCAAATCAATGCGAAGTAGAAGGATTATCTTCGAATCCATGAAAAACAAATGGATTAGCTTCAAACAAATTGTGATATACATGATTTAGCTTCAACTGCATGCGAAACAAACGAGTTAGCCTTAAATCCATGCGAAACACATGATTTAGCTCCAAATCAATGCGAACTAGAAGGGTTATCATCAAATCCGTGCGAATCAAATGGTTTTGCTTCAAATACTTGTGATATACTTGATTTAGCTTCAACAGCATGCGAAACAAACGAGTTAGCTTCAAATCCATGCGAAACACATGATTTAGCATCAAATCAATGCGAAGTAGGAGGCTTATCTTCAAATCCATGCGAAACACATGATTTAACTCCAAATCAATGCGAAGTAGAAGGCTTTGTTTCAAATCCATGCGAAAAACATGATTTAGCTCCAAATCAATGCGAAGTAGAAGGGTTATCTTCGAATCCATGCGAAACAAATGATTTAGCTTCAAACACTTGTGATATACATGATTTAACTTCAACTGCATGTGATACAAATGAATTAGCTTAAAATCCAAGCGGATCACATGATTTAGCTTCAAATCCATGCGAAGTAGAATGCTGAGTTGCAAATCCATGCGAATCAAATGTTTTAGCTTCAAATACTTGTGATATACATGATTTAGCTTCAACTGCATGCGATATAAACGAGTTAGATTCAAATCCATGCGAAAAACATGATTTAGCTTCAAATCAATGCGAAGTAGAAGGCTTAGCTTCAAATCCATGGGAATCAAATGGTTTAGCTTCAAATACTTGTGATATACATGATTTAGCTTCAACTGCATGCGAAACAAACGAGTTAGCTTCAAATCCAAGCCCATCAAACGGATTAGCTTGAAATAATTGTGATATACATGATTTAGCTTCAACTGCATGCGAAACATACGAGTTAGCTACAAATCCAAGCGAAACACATGATTTAGCTTCGAATCACTGCGAAGTGGAAGGCTGATCTTCGAATCCATGCGAAACAAATTGTTTAGCTTCAAATACTTGTGAGATACCTGATTTAGCTTCAACTGCTTGCGAAACCAACGAGTTAGCTTCAAATCCAAGCGAAACACGTGATTTAGCCTCAAATCAATGCGAAGTAGAAGGCTTTGCTTCAAATCCATGCGAAACACACGATTTAGCTTCAAATCAAAGCGAAGCAGAAGGGTTATCTACGAATCAATGCGAAACAAATGGTTTAGCTTCAAATACCTGTGATATACATGATTTAGCTTCTACTGCCTGCGAAAAAAACGAGTTAGCTTCAAATCCAAGCGAAACACGTGTTTTAGCCTCAAATTAATGCGAAGTAGAAGGCTTTGCTTCAAATCCATGCGAAACAAATGATTTAGCTTCAAATCAAAGCGAAGTAGAAGGGTTATCTACGAATCCATGCGAAACAAATGGTTTAGCTTCAAATACCTGTGATATACATGATTTAGCTTCAACTGCTTGCGAAACCAACGAGTTAGCTTCAAATCCTTGCGAAACACATGATTTAGCTTCCAATCAATGCGAAGTAGAAGACTGATCTTCGAATCCATGCGAAACAAGTGGTTTAGCTTCAAATACTTGTGATATACATGATTTAGCTTCAACAGCATGCGAAACAAACGAGTTAGCTTCAAATCCATGCGAAAGCAAATGGTTTAGCTTCAAATACTTGTGATATACATGATTTAGATTGAACTGCATGCGAAACAAAGGAGTTAGCTTCAAATCCATCGAAAAACATGATTTAGCTTCAAATCTATGCGAAGTAGAAGGCTTATCTTCGAATCCATGCGAAACAAATGGTTTAGCTTCAAATACTTGTGATATACATGATTCAGTTCCAATTGCATGCTAAACAAACGAGTTAGCATCAAATCCATGCGAAACACATTATTTAGCTTCAAATCAATGCGAAGTAGAAGGGTTATCTTCGAATCCATGCGAAACAAGTGGTTTAGCTTTAAATACTTGTGATATACGTGATTTTGCTTCAAATGCAGGCGAATCAAACGAGTTAGCTTCAAATCGATGCGTAACACATGATTTCGCTTCAAATCAAAGCGAAGTAGAAGGGTCATCTTCGAATCCATGCGAAACAAATGTTTTAGCTTCAAATTCTCGTGATATACATGATTTAGCTTCAACTGCATGCGTAACAAACGAGTTAGCTTCAAATCCAAGCGGAACACATTATTAAGATTCAAATCAATGCGAAATAGAAGGCTTATCTTCGAATCCATGCGAAACAAATGGTTTAGCTTCAAACACCTGTGATATACATGATTTAGCTTCAACTGCATGCGAAACAAACGAGTTGGCTTCAAATCCATGCGATACACATGATTTAGCTTCAAATAAATGCGATGTAGATGGTTTAGCTTCAAATCCACGAGAAACGAATGATTTAGCTTCAGATACTTGCGATAGAAGTGATATAGCTTCAAATGCAGGCGAAACGAACAAGTTAGCTTTAAATACATGCGAAACACATGGTTTAGCCACAAATAAATGCGAAGTAGAAGGCTTAACTTCAAATTAATGAGATACTAATGATTTAGCTTCAAATACTTGTGATATACATGATTCAGTTTCAATTGCATGCGAAACAAACGAGTCAGCTTCAAATCCATGCGAAACACATTATTTAGCTTCAAATCAATGCGAAGTAGAAGGGTTATCTTCGAATCCATGTGAAACACATGATTTCGCTTCAACTCAAAGCGAAGTAGAAGGGTCATCTTCGAATCCATGCGAAACAAATGATTTAGCTTCAAACACTTGTGATATACATGATTTAGCTTCAACTGCATGCGAAACAAACGAGTTAGCTTCAAATCCATGCGATACACATGATTTAACTTCAAATCAAAGCGAATTAGTAGGGTTATCTACGAATTCTTGCGAAAGAAATGGTTTAGCTTCAAATACCAGTGATATACATGATTTAGCTTCTACTGCATGCGAAAAAATCGTGTTAGCTTCAAATCCAAGCGAAACACGTGATTTAGACTCAAATCAATTCGAAGTAGAAGGCTTTGCTTCAAATCCATGCGAAACACATGATTTCGCTTCAAATCAAAGCGAAGTAGAAGGGTTATCTTCGAATCCATGCGAAACAAATGATTTAGCTGCAAACACTTTTGATATACATGATTTAGCTACAACTGCATGCGAAACAAACGAGTTAGCTTTTAATCCATGCGAAACACATGATTTAGCTCCAAATCAATGCGAAGTAGAAGGCTTTGCTTCAAATCCGTGCGTATCAAATGGTTTAGCTACAAATTCTCGTGATAAACATGATTTAGCTTCAACTGCGTGCGAAACAAACGAGTTAGCTTCAAATCCAAGCCAATCAAACGGATTAGCTTGAAATAATTGTGATATACATGGTTTAGATTCAACTGCATGCGAAACATAAGAGTTAGCTACAAATCCATGCGAAACACATGATTTAGCTTCGAATCACTGCGAAGTGGAAGGCTGATCTTCGAATCCATAGGAAACAAATCGTTTAGCTTCAAATACTTGTGAAATACTTGATTTTTGCTTCAACTGCATGCGAAACAAACAAGTTAGCTTCAAATCTATGCGAAACAAATGATTTAGCTTCAAATCAATGCGAAGTAGAAGGCTTTGCTTCAAATCCGTGCGAATCAAATGTTTTAGCTTCAAATTCTCGTGATATACATGATTTAGCTTCAACTGCGTGCGTAACAAACGAGTTAGCTTCAAATCCATGCGAAACACATGATTTAGCTTCAAATCAATGCGAACTAGAAGGGTTATCATCAAATCCGTGCGAATCAAATGGTTTAGATTCAAATACTTGTGATATACATGATTTAGCTTCAACTGCATGCGAAACAACGAGTTAGCTTAAAATCCAAGCGAAACACTTGATTTAGCTTCAAATCAATGCGAAGTAGAAGGGTTATCTTCGAATCCATGCGAAACAAATGGTTTAGCTTCAAACACTTGTGATATACATGATTTAGCTTCAACTGCATGCGAAACAAACGAGTTAGCGTCAAATCCATGCGAAACACATGATTTAACTTCAAATCAATGCAAAGTAGAAGGATTATTTTCGAATCCATGCAAAACAAATGGTATAGCTTCAAACAATTGTGATATACATGATTTAGCTTCAGCTGCATGCGAAACAAACGAGTTAGCTTCAAATCCATGCGAAACACATGATTTAGCTTCAAATCAATGCGAAGTAGAAGGATTATCTTCGAATCCATGCAAAACAAATGGTTTAGCTTCAAACAAATTGTGATATACATGATTTTGCTTCAACTGCATGCGAAACAACCGAGTTAGCCTTAAATCCATGCGAAACACATGATTTAGCTCCAAATCAATGCGAAGTAGAAGGCATAGCTTCAAATCCATGAGAAACAAATGGTTTAGCTTCAAATACTTGTGATATACATGATTTAGCTTCAACTGCATGCGAAACAAACGAGTTAGCTTCAAATCCATGCGAAACACATGATTTAGCTTCAAATCAATGCGAAGTATAGGGCTTATCTTCAAATCCATGCGAAACAAATCGTTTAGCTTCAAATACTTGTGATATACATTATTTAACTTCAACTGCATGTGATACAAACGAGTTAGCTTCAAATCCATGCGAAAAACATGATTTAAATTCAAATCAATGCGAACTAGAAGGGTTATCATCAAATCCGTGCGAATCAAATGGTTTTGCTTCAAATACTTGTGATATACTTGATTTAGCTTCAACAGCATGCGAAACAAACGAGTTAGCATCAAATCCATGCGAAACACATAATTTAGCTTCAAATCAAAGCGAATTAGTAGGGTTATCTACGAATTCTTGCGAAAGAAATGGTTTAGCTTCAAATACCAGTGATATACATGATTTAGCTTCTACTGCATGCGAAAAAATCGTGTTAGCTTCAAATCCAAGCGAAACACGTGATTTAGACTCAAATCAATTCGAAGTAGAAGGCTTTGCTTCAAATCCATGCGAAACACATGATTTCGCTTCAAATCAAAGCGAAGTAGAAGGGTTATCTTCGAATCCATGCGAAACAAATGATTTAGCTGCAAACACTTTTGATATACATGATTTAGCTACAACTGCATGCGAAACAAACGAGTTAGCTTTTAATCCATGCGAAACACATGATTTAGCTCCAAATCAATGCGAAGTATAAGGCTTTGCTTCAAATCCGTGCGTATCAAATGGTTTAGCTACAAATTCTCGTGATAAACATGATTTAGCTTCAACTGCGTGCGAAACAAACGAGTTAGCTTCAAATCCAAGCCAATCAAACGGATTAGCTTGAAATAATTGTGATATACATGGTTTAGATTCAACTGCATGCGAAACATAAGAGTTAGCTACAAATCCAAGCGAAACACGTGATTTAGACTCAAATCAATTCGAAGTAGAAGGCTTTGCTTCAAATCCATGCGAAACACATGATTTAGCTTCAAATCAATGCGAAGTAGAAGGCTTTGCTTCAAATCCGTGCGAATCAAATGTTTTAGCTTCAAATTCTCGTGATATACATGATTTAGCTTCAACTGCGTGCGTAACAAACGAGTTAGCTTCAAATCCATGCGAAACACATGATTTAGCTTCAAATCAATGCGAACTAGAAGGGTTATCATCAAATCCGTGCGAATCAAATGGTTTAGATTCAAATACTTGTGATATACATGATTTAGCTTCAACTGCATGCGAAACAACGAGTTAGCTTTAAATCCATGCGAAACACATGATTTAGCTTCAAATCAATGCGAAGTAGGAGGCTTATATTCAAAACCATGCAAAACAAATGGTTTAGCTTCAAATAATTGATATATACGTGATTTAGCTTCAACTGCATGCGATATAAACGAGTTAGCTTCAAATACATGCGAAACACATGATTTAGCATCAAATCAATGCGAAGTAGGAGGCTTATCTTCAAATCCATGCGAAACAAACCGTTTAGCTTCAAATACTTGTGATATTCATGATTTAACTCAACTGCATGTGAAACAAACGAGTTAGCTTAAAATCCAAGCGAAACACTTGATTTAGCTTCAAATCAATGCGAAGTAGAAGGGTTATCTTCGAATCCATGCGAAACAAATGGTTTAGCTTCAAACACTTGTGATATACATGATTTAGCTTCAACTGCATGCGAAACAAACGAGTTAGCGTCAAATCCATGCGAAACACATGATTTAACTTCAAATCAATGCAAAGTAGAAGGATTATTTTCGAATCCATGCGAAACAGATGGATTAGCTTCAAATACTTGTGATATACATGATTTAGCTTCAACTACATGCGAAACAAACGAGTTAGCTTCAAATCCATACGAAACACATGATTTAACTCCAAATCAATGCGAAGTAGAAGGCATAGCTTCAAATCCATGCGAATCAAACGGTTTAGCTTCAAATACTTGTGATATTCTTGATTTATATTCAAGTGCATGCGAAACAAACGAGGTAGCTTTAAATCCATGCGAAACACATGATTTAGCTCCAAATCAATGCGAAGTAGAAGGCATAGCTTCAAATCCATGCGAATCAAACGGTTTAGCTTCAAATACTTGTGATATACTTGATTTATATTCAAGTGCATGCGAAACAAACGAGGTAGCTTTAAATCCATGCGAAATACATGATTTAACTTCAAATCAATGCGAGGTAGAAGGCTTAGCTTCAAATCCATGCGAATCAAACGGTTTAGCTTCAAATACTTGTGATATTCTTGATTTATATTCAAGTGCATGCGAAACAAACGAGGTAGCTTTAAATCCATGCGAAACACATGATTTAGCTCCAAATCAATGCGAAGTAGAAGGCATAGCTTCAAATCCATGGGAATCAAATGGTTTATCTTCAAATACTTGTGATATACATGACTTAGCTCCAACTGCATGCGAAACAAACTAGTTAGATTCAAATCAATGCGAAACACATGCTTTAGCTTCAAATCAATGCGAACTAGAAGGGTTATCATCAAATCCGTGCGAATCAAATGGTTTAGCTTCAAATACTTGTGATATACATGATTTAGCTTCAACAGCATGAGAATCAAACGAGTTAGCTACAAATCCATGCCAAACACATGATTTAGCTTCAAATAAAGCGAAGTAGAAAGGTTATCTTCGAATCCATGCTAAACAATTCGTTTAGCATCAAATACTTGTGATATACATGATTTAACTTCAACTGCATGTGATACAAACGAGTTAGCTTAAAATCCAAGCGAAACACATTATTTAGCATCAAATCAATGCGAGGTAGAAGGCTTAGTTTCAAATCCATGCGAAACACATGATTTAGCATCAAATCAATGCGAAGTAGGAGGCTTATCTTCAAATCCATGCGAAACACATGATTTAACTACAAATCAATGCGAAGTAGAAGGCTTTGCTTCAAATCCATACGAAACACATGATTTAGCTTCAAATCAATGCGAAGTAGAAGGATTATCTTCGAATCCATGAAAAACAAATGGTTTAGCTTCAAACAAATTGTGATATACATGATTTAGCTTCAACTGCATGCGAAACAAACGTGTTAGCCTTAAATCCATGCGAAACACATGATTTAGCTCCAAATCAATGCGAACTAGAAGGGTTATCATCAAATCCGTGCGAATCAAATGGTTTTGCTTCAAATACTTGTGATATACTTGATTTAGCTTCAACAGCATGCGAAACAAACGAGTTAGCTTCAAATCCATGCGAAACACATGATTTAGCATCAAATCAATGCGAAGTAGGAGGCTTATCTTCAAATCCATGCGAAACACATGATTTAACTCCAAATCAATGCGAAGTAGAAGGCTTTGTTTCAAATCCATGCGAAAAACATGATTTAGCTCCAAATCAATGCGAAGTAGAAGGGTTATCTTCGAATCCATGCGAAACAAATGATTTAGCTTCAAACACTTGTGATATACATGATTTAACTTCAACTGCATGTGATACAAATGAATTAGCTTAAAATCCAAGCGGATCACATGATTTAGCTTCAAATCCATGCGAAGTAGAATGCTGAGTTGCAAATCCATGCGAATCAAATGTTTTAGCTTCAAATACTTGTGATATACATGATTTAGCTTCAACTGCATGCGATATAAACGAGTTAGATTCAAATCCATGCGAAAAACATGATTTAGCATCAAATCAATGCGAAGTAGAAGGGTTATCTTCGAATCCATGCGAAACAAATGATTTAGCTTCAAACACTTGTGATATTCATGATTTAACTTCAACTGCATGTGATACAAACGAGTTAGCTTAAAATCCAAGCGAAACACTTGATTTAGCTTCAAATCAATGCGAAGTAGAAGGGTTATCTTCGAATCCATGCGAAACAAATGGTTTAGCTTCAAACACTTGTGATATACATGATTTAGCTTCAACTGCATGCGAAACAAACGAGTTAGCGTCAAATCCATGCGAAACACATGATTTAACTTCAAATCAATGCAAAGTAGAAGGATTATTTTCGAATCCATGCAAAACAAATGGTATAGCTTCAAACAATTGTGATATACATGATTTAGCTTCAGCTGCATGCGAAACAAACGAGTTAGCTTCAAATCCATGCGAAACACATGATTTAGCTTCAAATCAATGCGAAGTAGAAGGATTATCTTCGAATCCATGCAAAACAAATGGTTTAGCTTCAAACAAATTGTGATATACATGATTTTGCTTCAACTGCATGCGAAACAACCGAGTTAGCCTTAAATCCATGCGAAACACATGATTTAGCTCCAAATCAATGCGAAGTAGAAGGCATAGCTTCAAATCCATGAGAAACAAATGGTTTAGCTTCAAATACTTGTGATATACATGATTTAGCTTCAACTGCATGCGAAACAAACGAGTTAGCTTCAAATCCATGCGAAACACATGATTTAGCTTCAAATCAATGCGAAGTATAGGGCTTATCTTCAAATCCATGCGAAACAAATCGTTTAGCTTCAAATACTTGTGATATACATTATTTAACTTCAACTGCATGTGATACAAACGAGTTAGCTTCAAATCCATGCGAAAAACATGATTTAAATTCAAATCAATGCGAACTAGAAGGGTTATCATCAAATCCGTGCGAATCAAATGGTTTTGCTTCAAATACTTGTGATATACTTGATTTAGCTTCAACAGCATGCGAAACAAACGAGTTAGCATCAAATCCATGCGAAACACATAATTTAGCTTCAAATCAAAGCGAATTAGTAGGGTTATCTACGAATTCTTGCGAAAGAAATGGTTTAGCTTCAAATACCAGTGATATACATGATTTAGCTTCTACTGCATGCGAAAAAATCGTGTTAGCTTCAAATCCAAGCGAAACACGTGATTTAGACTCAAATCAATTCGAAGTAGAAGGCTTTGCTTCAAATCCATGCGAAACACATGATTTCGCTTCAAATCAAAGCGAAGTAGAAGGGTTATCTTCGAATCCATGCGAAACAAATGATTTAGCTGCAAACACTTTTGATATACATGATTTAGCTACAACTGCATGCGAAACAAACGAGTTAGCTTTTAATCCATGCGAAACACATGATTTAGCTCCAAATCAATGCGAAGTATAAGGCTTTGCTTCAAATCCGTGCGTATCAAATGGTTTAGCTACAAATTCTCGTGATAAACATGATTTAGCTTCAACTGCGTGCGAAACAAACGAGTTAGCTTCAAATCCAAGCCAATCAAACGGATTAGCTTGAAATAATTGTGATATACATGGTTTAGATTCAACTGCATGCGAAACATAAGAGTTAGCTACAAATCCAAGCGAAACACGTGATTTAGACTCAAATCAATTCGAAGTAGAAGGCTTTGCTTCAAATCCATGCGAAACACATGATTTAGCTTCAAATCAATGCGAAGTAGAAGGCTTTGCTTCAAATCCGTGCGAATCAAATGTTTTAGCTTCAAATTCTCGTGATATACATGATTTAGCTTCAACTGCGTGCGTAACAAACGAGTTAGCTTCAAATCCATGCGAAACACATGATTTAGCTTCAAATCAATGCGAACTAGAAGGGTTATCATCAAATCCGTGCGAATCAAATGGTTTAGATTCAAATACTTGTGATATACATGATTTAGCTTCAACTGCATGCGAAACAACGAGTTAGCTTTAAATCCATGCGAAAGACATGATTTAGCTTCAAATCAATGCGAAGTAGGAGGCTTATATTCAAAACCATGCAAAACAAATGGTTTAGCTTCAAATAATTGATATATACGTGATTTAGCTTCAACTGCATGCGATATAAACGAGTTAGCTTCAAATACATGCGAAACACATGATTTAGCATCAAATCAATGCGAAGTAGGAGGCTTATCTTCAAATCCATGCGAAACAAACCGTTTAGCTTCAAATACTTGTGATATTCATGATTTAACTCAACTGCATGTGAAACAAACGAGTTAGCTTAAAATCCAAGCGAAACACTTGATTTAGCTTCAAATCAATGCGAAGTAGAAGGGTTATCTTCGAATCCATGCGAAACAAATGGTTTAGCTTCAAACACTTGTGATATACATGATTTAGCTTCAACTGCATGCGAAACAAACGAGTTAGCGTCAAATCCATGCGAAACACATGATTTAACTTCAAATCAATGCAAAGTAGAAGGATTATTTTCGAATCCATGCGAAACAGATGGATTAGCTTCAAATACTTGTGATATACATGATTTAGCTTCAACTACATGCGAAACAAACGAGTTAGCTTCAAATCCATACGAAACACATGATTTAACTCCAAATCAATGCGAAGTAGAAGGCATAGCTTCAAATCCATGCGAATCAAACGGTTTAGCTTCAAATACTTGTGATATTCTTGATTTATATTCAAGTGCATGCGAACCAAACGAGGTAGCTTTAAATCCATGCGAAACACATGATTTAGCTCCAAATCAATGCGAAGTAGAAGGCATAGCTTCAAATCCATGCGAATCAAACGGTTTAGCTTCAAATACTTGTGATATACTTGATTTATATTCAAGTGCATGCGAAACAAACGAGGTAGCTTTAAATCCATGCGAAATACATGATTTAACTTCAAATCAATGCGAGGTAGAAGGCTTAGCTTCAAATCCATGCGAATCAAACGGTTTAGCTTCAAATACTTGTGATATTCTTGATTTATATTCAAGTGCATGCGAAACAAACGAGGTAGCTTTAAATCCATGCGAAACACATGATTTAGCTCCAAATCAATGCGAAGTAGAAGGCATAGCTTCAAATCCATGGGAATCAAATGGTTTATCTTCAAATACTTGTGATATACATGACTTAGCTCCAACTGCATGCGAAACAAACTAGTTAGATTCAAATCAATGCGAAACACATGCTTTAGCTTCAAATCAATGCGAACTAGAAGGGTTATCATCAAATCCGTGCGAATCAAATGGTTTAGCTTCAAATACTTGTGATATACATGATTTAGCTTCAACAGCATGAGAATCAAACGAGTTAGCTACAAATCCATGCCAAACACATGATTTAGCTTCAAATAAAGCGAAGTAGAAAGGTTATCTTCGAATCCATGCTAAACAATTCGTTTAGCATCAAATACTTGTGATATACATGATTTAACTTCAACTGCATGTGATACAAACGAGTTAGCTTAAAATCCAAGCGAAACACATTATTTAGCATCAAATCAATGCGAGGTAGAAGGCTTAGTTTCAAATCCATGCGAAACACATGATTTAGCATCAAATCAATGCGAAGTAGGAGGCTTATCTTCAAATCCATGCGAAACACATGATTTAACTACAAATCAATGCGAAGTAGAAGGCTTTGCTTCAAATCCATACGAAACACATGATTTAGCTTCAAATCAATGCGAAGTAGAAGGATTATCTTCGAATCCATGAAAAACAAATGGTTTAGCTTCAAACAAATTGTGATATACATGATTTAGCTTCAACTGCATGCGAAACAAACGTGTTAGCCTTAAATCCATGCGAAACACATGATTTAGCTCCAAATCAATGCGAACTAGAAGGGTTATCATCAAATCCGTGCGAATCAAATGGTTTTGCTTCAAATACTTGTGATATACTTGATTTAGCTTCAACAGCATGCGAAACAAACGAGTTAGCTTCAAATCCATGCGAAACACATGATTTAGCATCAAATCAATGCGAAGTAGGAGGCTTATCTTCAAATCCATGCGAAACACATGATTTAACTCCAAATCAATGCGAAGTAGAAGGCTTTGTTTCAAATCCATGCGAAAAACATGATTTAGCTCCAAATCAATGCGAAGTAGAAGGGTTATCTTCGAATCCATGCGAAACAAATGATTTAGCTTCAAACACTTGTGATATACATGATTTAACTTCAACTGCATGTGATACAAATGAATTAGCTTAAAATCCAAGCGGATCACATGATTTAGCTTCAAATCCATGCGAAGTAGAATGCTGAGTTGCAAATCCATGCGAATCAAATGTTTTAGCTTCAAATACTTGTGATATACATGATTTAGCTTCAACTGCATGCGATATAAACGAGTTAGATTCAAATCCATGCGAAAAACATGATTTAGCTTCAAATCAATGCGAAGTAGAAGGGTTATCTTCGAATCCATGCGAAACAAATGATTTAGCTTCAAACACTTGTGATATTCATGATTTAACTTCAACTGCATGTGATACAAACGAGTTAGCTTAAAATCCAAGCGGAACACATTATTTAGCTTCAAATCAATGCGAGGTAGAAGGCTTAGCTTCAAATCCATGCGAAACACATGATTTAGCTTCAAATCAATGCGAACTAGAAGGGTTATCATCAAATCCGTGCGAATCAAATGGTTTAGATTCAAATACTTTTGATATACATGATTTAGCTTCAACTGCATGCGAAACAACGAGTTAGCTTTAAATCCATGCGAAACACATGATTTAGCTTCAAATCAATGCGAACTAGAAGGGTTATCATCAAATCCGTGCGAATCAAAAGGTTTAGATTCAAATACTTGTGATATACATGATTTAGCTTTAACTGCATGCGAAACAAACGAGTTAACTTCAAATCCATGCGAAACACATGATTTAGCTCCAAATCAATGCGAACTAGAAGGGTTATCATCAAATCCGTGCGAATCAAATGGTTTAGCTTCAAAAACTTGTGGTAAACATGATTTAGCTTTAACAGCATGCGAAACAAACGAATTAGCTTCAAATACATGCGAAACACATGATTTAGCTTCAAATCAAAGCGAAGTAGAAAGGTTATCTTCGAATCCATGCGAAACAAATCGTTTAGCATCAAATACTTGTGATATACATGATTTAGCTTCAACTGCATGCGAAACAACGAGTTAGCTTTAAATCCATGCGAAACACATGATTTAGCTTCAAATCAATGCGAACTAGAAGGGTTATCATCAAATCCGTGCGAATCAAATGGTTTAGATTCAAATACTTGTGATATACATGATTTAGCTTCAACTGCGTGCGAAACAAACGAGTTAACTTCAAATCCATGCGAAACACATGATTTAGCTCCAAATCAATGCGAACTAGAAGGGTTATCATCAAATCCGTGCGAATCAAATGGTTTAGATTCAAATACTTGTGATATACATGATTTAGCTTCAACTGCATGCGAAATAAACGAGTTAGCTTCAAATACATGCGAAACACATGATTTAGCTCCAAATCAATTCGAAGTAGAAGGCATAGCTTCAAATCCATGCGAATCAAACGGTTTAGATTCAAATACTTGTGATATACTTGATTTATATTCAAGTGCATGCGAAACAAACGAGTTAGCTTTAAATCCATGCGAAACACATGATTTAGCTTCAAATCAATGCGAACTAGAAGGGTTATAATCAAATCCATGCGAAACAAAGGTTTAGCTTCAAATACTTGTGATATACTTGATTTATATTCAAGTGCATGCGAAACAAACGAGATAGCTTCAAATCCATGCGAGACATATGATTTAACATCAAATCAATGCGAAGTAGAAGGCATAGCTTCAAATGCATGGGAATAAAATGGTTTAGCTTCAAATACTTGCGATATACATGATTTAGCTTCAACTGCATGCGAAACAAACGAGTTAGCTTCTAATCCATGCGCAACACATGATTTAGCTTCAAATCAATGCGAAGTAGAAGGGTTATCTTCGAATCCATGCCAAACAAATGGTTTAGCTTCAAACACTTGTGATATACATGACTTAGCTTCAACTGCATGCGAAACAACGAGTTAGCTTTAAATCCATGCGAAACACATGATTTAACTCCAAATCAATGCGAAGTAGAAGGCTTTGCATCAAATCCACGCGAAAAACATGATTTAGCTTCAAATCAATGCGAAGTAGAAGGGTTATCTTCGAATCCATGCGAAACAAATGATTTAGCTTCAAACGCTTTTGATATACATGATTTAACTTCAACTGCATGTGATAGAAACGAGTTAGCTTCAAAATCCCAGCGAAATACATGATTTAACTTCAAATCAATGCGAGGTAGAAGGCTTAGCTTCAAACCCATGCGAACAAAATGGTTTAGGTTCAAATACTTGTGATATACATGATTTGGCGTCAACAGCGTGCGAAACATACGAGTTAGCTTGAAATCCAAGCGAAACACATGATTTAGCTTCAAATCAATGCAAAGTAGAAGGCCTAGCTTCAAATCCACGCGAATCAAATGGTTTAGCTTCAAATGCTTGTGATATACATGATTTAGATTCAAGTGCATGCGTAACAAACGAGATAGCTTCAAATCCATGCGAAACATATGATTTAACATCAAATCAAAGCGAGGCAGAAGGCTGATCTTCGAATCCATGCAAAACAAATGGTTTAGCTTCATATACTTGTGATATACATGATTTAGCTTCAACTGCATGCGAAACAAACGAGTTATCTTCAAATTAATGCGAAGTAGAAGGCTTAGCTTCAAATCCATGCGAATCAAACGGTTTAGCTTCAAATACTTGTGATATACTTGATTTATATTCAAGTGCATGCGAAACAAACGAGATAGCTTCAAATGCATGCGAAACAAACGAGTTAGTTTCAAATCCATGCGTATCACATGATTTACCTTCAAATCAATGCGAAGTAGAAGGATTTGCTTCAAATCCAAGCGACTCACATGATTTAGCTTCAAACAATTGTGATATACATGATTCAGCTTCAACTGCATGTGAAACAAACGTGTTAGCTACAAATTCAGGCGATAGACATGATTCAGCTTCCAATCAATGCGATGTAGAAGGCTCAGCTTCAAATCCATGCGAAAAAAATGATTTAGCATCAAATACTTGTGATAAACATAAATTAGCTTCAAATGCAAGCGAAACAATCGAGTTAGGTACAAATCCATGCGAAACACATGGTTTAGCTTCAAATCAATGCGAAGTAGAAGGCTTATCTTCGAATCCGTGCAAAACAAATGGTTTAGCTTCAAACACTTGTGATATACACGATTTAGCTTCAACTGCATGTGAAACAAACGAGTAAGCTTAAAATCCAAGCAAAACACATGATTTGTCTTCTAATCAATGCGAAGTAGAAGGGTTATCTTCGAATCCATGCGAAACAAATGGTTTTGCTTCAAGTACTTGTGATATACTTGATTTAGCTTCAAGAGCATGCGAAACAAACGAGTTAGCTTCAAATCCATGCGAAACACAGGATTCAGCTTCAAATCAATGCGAAGTATAAGGCTGATCTTCAAATCCATGCGAAACAAATGGTTTAGCTACAAATACTTGTGATATACATGATTTAGCTTCAACTGCATGCGAAACAAACGAGTTATCTTCAAATTAATGCGAAGTAGAAGGCTTAGCTTCAAATCCATGCGAATCAAACGGTTTAGCTTCAAATACTTGTGATGTACTTGATTTATATTCAAGTGCATGCGAAACAAACGAGATAGCTTCAAATCCATGCGAAACATATGATTTAACATCAAATCAATGCGAAGCAGAAGGCTGATCTTCGAATCCATGCGAAACAAATGGTTTAGCTTCAAATACTTGTGATATACATGATTTAGCTTCAACTGCATGCGAAACAAACGAGTTATCTTCAAATTAATGCGAAGTAGAAGGCTTAGCTTCAAATCCATGCGAATCAAACGGTTTAGCTTCAAATACTTGTGATATACTTGATTTATATTCAAGTGCATGCGAAACAAACGAGATAGCTTCAAATCCATGCGAAAAATATGATTTAACATCAAATCAATGCGAAGCAGAAGGCTGATCTTCGAATCCATGCGAAACAAATGGTTTAGCATCAAATACTTGTGATATACATGATTTAGCTTCAACTGCAGGCGAAACAAACGAGTTAGCTTCATAGCCAAGCGAAACACATGATTTAACAACAAATTCATGCGAAACACATGGTTTAGATTTATATTCATGCCAAACAAATGGTTTAGCTTTAAATACTTGTGATATACATGATTTAGCTTCAACTGCACGCGAAACAAACCAGTTAGCTTCAAATCCATGCGGAACACATGATTTAGCTTCAAATCAATGCGAAGTAGAAGACTTAGCTTCAAATCCAAGCGAAACAAATTATTCAGATTCAAATCAATGCGAAGTTGAAGGCATAGCTTCTAATCCTTGCGAATCACATGATTTAGCTTCAAATAAATGCGTAGAGGAAGGCATATCTTCAAATCCATGCGAAACAATTGGTTTAGCGTCAAATACTTGTGATATACATGATTTAGATTCAACTGCATGCGAAACGAACGAGTTAGCTTCAAATCCAAGCGAAATACATGACTTAGCTTCTAATCAATGTGAAGTAGAAGGCTTAGCTTCAAATCCATGCAAAACAAATGGTTTAGCTTCAAACACTTGTGATATACATGATTTAGCTTCAACTGCATGTGAAACAAACGAGTTAGCTTAAAATCCAAGCGAAATACATGATTTAACTTCAAATCAATGCGAGGTAGAAGGCTTAGCTTCAAACCCATGCGAACAAAATGGTTTAGGTTCAAATACTTGTGATATACATGATTTGGCGTCAACAGCGTGCGAAACATACGAGTTAGCTTGAAATCCAAGCGAAACACATGATTTAGCTTCAAATCAATGCAAAGTAGAAGGCCTAGCTTCAAATCCACGCGAATCAAATGGTTTAGCTTCAAATGCTTGTGATATACATGATTTAGATTCAAGTGCATGCGTAACAAACGAGATAGCTTCAAATCCATGCGAAACATATGATTTAACATCAAATCAAAGCGAGGCAGAAGGCTGATCTTCGAATCCATGCAAAACAAATGGTTTAGCTTCATATACTTGTGATATACATGATTTAGCTTCAACTGCATGCGAAACAAACGAGTTATCTTCAAATTAATGCGAAGTAGAAGGCTTAGCTTCAAATCCATGCGAATCAAACGGTTTAGCTTCAAATACTTGTGATATACTTGATTTATATTCAAGTGCATGCGAAACAAACGAGATAGCTTCAAATGCATGCGAAACAAACGAGTTAGTTTCAAATCCATGCGTATCACATGATTTACCTTCAAATCAATGCGAAGTAGAAGGATTTGCTTCAAATCCAAGCGACTCACATGATTTAGCTTCAAACAATTGTGATATACATGATTCAGCTTCAACTGCATGTGAAACAAACGTGTTAGCTACAAATTCAGGCGATAGACATGATTCAGCTTCCAATCAATGCGATGTAGAAGGCTCAGCTTCAAATCCATGCGAAAAAAATGATTTAGCATCAAATACTTGTGATAAACATAAATTAGCTTCAAATGCAAGCGAAACAATCGAGTTAGGTACAAATCCATGCGAAACACATGGTTTAGCTTCAAATCAATGCGAAGTAGAAGGCTTATCTTCGAATCCGTGCAAAACAAATGGTTTAGCTTCAAACACTTGTGATATACACGATTTAGCTTCAACTGCATGTGAAACAAACGAGTAAGCTTAAAATCCAAGCAAAACACATGATTTGTCTTCTAATCAATGCGAAGTAGAAGGGTTATCTTCGAATCCATGCGAAACAAATGGTTTTGCTTCAAGTACTTGTGATATACTTGATTTAGCTTCAAGAGCATGCGAAACAAACGAGTTAGCTTCAAATCCATGCGAAACACAGGATTCAGCTTCAAATCAATGCGAAGTATAAGGCTGATCTTCAAATCCATGCGAAACAAATGGTTTAGCTACAAATACTTGTGATATACATGATTTAGCTTCAACTGCATGCGAAACAAACGAGTTATCTTCAAATTAATGCGAAGTAGAAGGCTTAGCTTCAAATCCATGCGAATCAAACGGTTTAGCTTCAAATACTTGTGATGTACTTGATTTATATTCAAGTGCATGCGAAACAAACGAGATAGCTTCAAATCCATGCGAAACATATGATTTAACATCAAATCAATGCGAAGCAGAAGGCTGATCTTCGAATCCATGCGAAACAAATGGTTTAGCTTCAAATACTTGTGATATACATGATTTAGCTTCAACTGCATGCGAAACAAACGAGTTATCTTCAAATTAATGCGAAGTAGAAGGCTTAGCTTCAAATCCATGCGAATCAAACGGTTTAGCTTCAAATACTTGTGATATACTTGATTTATATTCAAGTGCATGCGAAACAAACGAGATAGCTTCAAATCCATGCGAAACATATGATTTAACATCAAATCAATGCGAAGCAGAAGGCTGATCTTCGAATCCATGCGAAACAAATGGTTTAGCATCAAATACTTGTGATATACATGATTTAGCTTCAACTGCAGGCGAAACAAACGAGTTAGCTTCATAGCCAAGCGAAACACATGATTTAACAACAAATTCATGCGAAACACATGGTTTAGATTTATATTCATGCCAAACAAATGGTTTAGCTTTAAATACTTGTGATATACATGATTTAGCTTCAACTGCACGCGAAACAAACCAGTTAGCTTCAAATCCATGCGGAACACATGATTTAGCTTCAAATCAATGCGAAGTAGAAGACTTAGCTTCAAATCCAAGCGAAACAAATTATTCAGATTCAAATCAATGCGAAGTTGAAGGCTTAGCTTCTAATCCTTGCGAATCACATGATTTAGCTTCAAATAAATGCGTAGAGGAAGGCATATCTTCAAATCCATGCGAAACAATTGGTTTAGCGTCAAATACTTGTGATATACATGATTTAGATTCAAGTGCATGCGAAACGAACGAGTTAGCTTCAAATCCAAGCGAAATACATGACTTAGCTTCTAATCAATGTGAAGTAGAAGGCTTAGCTTCAAATCCATGCAAAACAAATGGTTTAGCTTCAAACACTTGTGATATACATGATTTAGCTTCAACTGCATGTGAAACAAACGAGTTAGCTTAAAATCCAAGCGAAACACATGATTTGTCTTCAAATCAATGCGAAGTAGAAGGGTTATCTTCGAATCCATGCGAAACAAATGGTTTTGCTTCAAGTACTTGTGATATACTTGATTTAGCTTCAAGAGCATGCGAAACAAACGAGTTAGCTTCAAATCCATGCGAAACACAGGATTCAGCTTCAAATCAATGCGAAGTAGAAGGCTGATCTTCAAATCCATGCGAAACAAATGGTTTAGCTACAAATACTTGTGATATACATGATTTAGCTTCAACTGCATGCGAAACAAACGAGTTATCTTCAAATTAATGCGAAGTAGAAGGCTTAGCTTCAAATCCATGCGAATCAAACGGTTTAGCTTCAAATACTTGTGATATACTTGATTTATATTCAAGTGCATGCGAAACAAACGAGATAGCTTCAAATCCATGCGAAACATATGATTTAACATCAAATCAATGCGAAGCAGAAGGCTGATCTACGAATCCATGCGAAACAAATGGTTTAGCTTCAAATACTTGTGATATACATGATTTAGCTTCAACTGCAGGCGAAACAAACGAGTTAGCTTCATAGCCATGCGAAACACATGATTTAGCTTCAAGTAAAAGCGAAGTAGAAGCCTGATCTTCGAATCCATGCGAAACAAATGGTTTAGCCTCAAATATTTGTGTTATACATGATTTAGCTTCAATAGTATGCGAAACACACGAGTTAGCTTCAAATCCTTGCGATAGACATGATTTAGCTTCAAATCAATGCGAAGTAGAAGGCTTATCTTCGAACCCATGCGAAACAAATGTTTCTGCTTCAAATACTTGTGATATACATGATTTAGCATCAACTGCATGCGAAACACACGCGTAAGCTTCAAATCAATGCGAAACACATGATTTAGCTTCAAATCAATGCGAAGTAGAATACTGAGTTTCAAATCCATGAGAAACAAATGGTTTAGCTTCAAATGCTTGTGATATACATAATTTAGCTTCAACTGCATGCGAAACAAACGAGTTAGCTTCAAATCCATGCGAAACACATTATTTAGCATCAAATCAATGCGAAGTAGGAGGCTTATCTTCAAATCCATGCGAAACAAATCGTTTAGCTTCAAATACTTGTGATATATACGATTTAGCTTCAAATGCAGGCGAAACAAACGAGTTAGCTTCAAATCCATGCGAAACACATGATTTAGCTTCAAATAAATGCGAAGAGGAAGGCTCAGCTTCAAATCCATGCGAATCAAATGGTTTAGTTTCAAATAGTTGTGATATACATGATTCAGATTCAACTGCGTGCGAAACGAGCGAATTAGCTTCAAATCCTAGCGAAACACGTGATTTAGCTTCAATTCAATACGAAGTAGAAGGCTGAGCTTCAAATTCATGCGGAACGAATGGTTTAGGTTCAAATACTTGTGATATACATGATTTAGCTTCAACAGCATGCGAAACATACGAGAATACTTCAATTCCAAAGGAATCACGTGATTTAGCTTCAAATCAATGCGAAGTAGAAGGCTAATCTTCGAAACCATGCGAAACAAATCATTTAGATTCAAATACTTGTGATATACATGATTTAGCTTCAAATGCATGCGAAACAAACGAGTTAGTTTCAAATCCATGCGTATCACATGATTTACCTTCAAATCAATGCGAAGTAGAAGGATTAGCTTCAAATCCAAGCGACTCACATGATTTAGCTTCAAACAATTGTGATATACATGATTCAGCTTCAACTGCATGTGAAACAAACGAGTTAGCTTCAAATCCAAGCGAAACACATGACTTAGCTTCTAATCAATGCGAAGTAGAAGGCTTAGCTTCAATTCCATGCGAATCAAATTGTTTAGGTTCAAATACTTGTGATATACATGATTTAGCTTCAAATGCAAGCGAAACAATCTAGTTAGGTACAAATCCATGCGAAACACATGGATTAGCTTCAAATCAATGCGAAGTAGAAGGCTTATCTTCGAATCCATGCAAAACAAATGGTTTAGCTTCAAACACTTGTGATATACATGATTTAGCTTCAACTGCATGTGAAACAAACGAGTTAGCTTAAAATCCAAGCGAAACACATGATTTGTCTTCAAATCAGTGCGAAGTAGAAGGGTTATCTTCGAATCCTTGCGAAACAAATGGTTTTGCTTCAAGTACTTGTGATATACTTGATTTAGCTTCAAGAGCATGCGAAACAAACGAGTTAGCTTCAAATCCATGCGAAACACAGGATTCAGCTTCAAATCAATGCGAAGTAGAAGGCTGAACTTCAAATCCATGCGAAACAAATGGTTTAGCTACAAATACTTGTGATATACATGATTTAGCTTCAACTGCATGCGAAACAAACGAGTTATCTTCAAATTAATGCGAAGTAGAAGGCTTAGCTTCAAATCCATGCGAATCAAACGGTTTAGCTTCAAATACTTGTGATATACTTGATTTACATTCAAGTGCATGCGAAACAAACGAGATAGCTTCAAATCCATGCGAAACATATGATTTAACATCAAATCAATGCGAAGCAGAAGGCTGATCTACGAATCCATGCGAAACAAATGGTTTAGCTTCAAATACTTGTGATATACATGATTTAGCTTCAACTGCAGGCGAAACAAACGAGTTAGCTTCATAGCCATGCGAAACACATGATTTAGCTTCAAGTAAAAGCGAAGTAGAAGCCTGATCTTCGAATCCATGCGAAACAAATGGTTTAGCCTCAAATATTTGTGTTATACATGATTTAGCTTCAATAGTATGCGAAACACACGAGTTAGCTTCAAATCCTTGCGATAGACATGATTTAGCTTCAAATCAATGCGAAGTAGAAGGCTTATCTTCGAACCCATGCGAAACAAATGTTTCTGCTTCAAATACTTGTGATATACATGATTTAGCATCAACTGCATGCGAAACACACGCGTAAGCTTCAAATCCATGCGAAACACATGATTTAGCTTCAAATCAATGCGAAGTAGAATACTGAGTTTCAAATCCATGAGAAACAAATGGTTTAGCTTCAAATGCTTGTGATATACATAATTTAGCTTCAACTGCATGCGAAACAAACGAGTTAGCTTCAAATCCATGCGAAACACATTATTTAGCATCAAATCAATGCGAAGTAGGAGGCTTATCTTCAAATCCATGCGAAACAAATCGTTTAGCTTCAAATACTTGTGATTACATGATTTAGATTCAACTGCATGCGAAACGAACGAGTTAGCTTCAAATCCAAGCGAAACACATGACTTAGCTTCTAATGAATGCGAAGTAGAAGGCTTAGCTTCAAATCCATGCGAATCAAATTGTTTAGGTTCAAATACTTGTGATATACATGATTTAGCTTCAACTGCATGCGAAACAAACGATTTAGGTTCAAATCCATGCGAAACACATGATTTAGCTTCAAATCAGTGTGTAGTATAAGGCGTATCTTCGAATCAATGCGAAACAAATCATTTAGCTTCAAATACTTGTGATATATACGATTTAGCTTCAAATGCAGGCGAAACAAACGAGTTAGCTTCAAATCCATGCGAAACACATGATTTAGCTTCAAATAAATGCGAAGAGGAAGGCTCAGCTTCAAATCCATGCGAATCAAATGGTTTAGTTTCAAATAGTTGTGATATACATGATTCAGATTCAACTGCGTGCGAAACGAGCGAATTAGCTTCAAATCCTAGCGAAACACGTGATTTAGCTTCAATTCAATACGAAGTAGAAGGCTGAGCTTCAAATTCATGCGGAACGAATGGTTTAGGTTCAAATACTTGTGATATACATGATTTAGCTTCAACAGCATGCGAAACATACGAGAATACTTCAATTCCAAAGGAATCACGTGATTTAGCTTCAAATCAATGCGAAGTAGAAGGCTAATCTTCGAAAGCATGCGAAACAAATCATTTAGATTCAAATACTTGTGATATACATGATTTAGCTTCAAATGCATGCGAAACAAACGAGTTAGTTTCAAATCCATGCGTATCACATGATTTACCTTCAAATCAATGCGAAGTAGAAGGATTAGCTTCAAATCCAAGCGACTCACATGATTTAGCTTCAAACAATTGTGATATACATGATTCAGCTTCAACTGCATGTGAAACAAACGAGTTAGGTTCAAATCCATGCGAAACACATGATTTAGCTTCAAATCAGTGTGTAGTATAAGGCGTATCTTCGAATCAATGCGAAACAAATCATTTAGCTTCAAATACTTGTGATATATACGATTTAGCTTCAAATGCAGGCGAAACAAACGAGTTAGCTTCAAATCCATGCGAAACACATGATTTAGCTTCAAATAAATGCGAAGAGGAAGGCTCAGCTTCAAATCCATGCGAATCAAATGGTTTAGTTTCAAATAGTTGTGATATACATGATTCAGATTCAACTGCGTGCGAAACGAGCGAATTAGCTTCAAATCCTAGCGAAACACGTGATTTAGCTTCAATTCAATACGAAGTAGAAGGCTGAGCTTCAAATTCATGCGGAACGAATGGTTTAGGTTCAAATACTTGTGATATACATGATTTAGCTTCAACAGCATGCGAAACATACGAGAATACTTCAATTCCAAAGGAATCACGTGATTTAGCTTCAAATCAATGCGAAGTAGAAGGCTAATCTTCGAAACCATGCGAAACAAATCATTTAGATTCAAATACTTGTGATATACATGATTTAGCTTCAAATGCATGCGAAACAAACGAGTTAGTTTCAAATCCATGCGTATCACATGATTTACCTTCAAATCAATGCGAAGTAGAAGGATTAGCTTCAAATCCAAGCGACTCACATGATTTAGCTTCAAACAATTGTGATATACATGATTCAGCTTCAACTGCATGTGAAACAAACGAGTTAGCTTCAAATCCAAGCGAAACACATGACTTAGCTTCTAATCAATGCGAAGTAGAAGGCTTAGCTTCAATTCCATGCGAATCAAATTGTTTAGGTTCAAATACTTGTGATATACATGATTTAGCTTCAAATGCAAGCGAAAAAATCTAGTTAGGTACAAATCCATGCGAAACACATGGTTCAGCTTCAAATCAATGCGAAGTAGAAGGCTTATCTTCGAATCCATGCAAAACAAATGGTTTAGCTTCAAACACTTGTGATATACATGATTTAGCTTCAACTGCATGTGAAACAAACGAGTTAGCTTAAAATCCAAGCGAAACACATGATTTGTCTTCAAATCAATGCGAAGTAGAAGGGTTATCTTCGAATCCTTGCGAAACAAATGGTTTTGCTTCAAGTACTTGTGATATACTTGATTTAGCTTCAAGAGCATGCGAAACAAACGAGTTAGCTTCAAATCCATGCGAAACACAGGATTCAGCTTCAAATCAATGCGAAGTAGAAGGCTGATCTTCAAATCCATGCGAAACAAATGGTTTAGCTACAAATACTTGTGATATACATGATTTAGCTTCAACTGCATGCGAAACAAACGAGTTATCTTCAAATTAATGCGAAGTAGAAGGCTTAGCTTCAAATCCATGCGAATCAAACGGTTTAGCTTCAAATACTTGTGATATACTTGATTTACATTCAAGTGCATGCGAAACAAACGAGATTGCTTCAAATCCATGCGAAACATATGATTTAACATCAAATCAATGCGAAGCAGAAGGCTGATCTTCGAATCCATGCGAAACAAATGGTTTAGCTTCAAATACTTGTGATATACATGATTTAGCTTCAACTGCAGGCGAAACAAACGAGTTAGCTTCATAGCCATGCGAAACACATGATTTAGCTTCAAGTAAGAGCGAAGTAGAAGCCTGATCTTCGAATCCATGCGAAACAAATGGTTTAGCCTCAAATATTTGTGTTATACATGATTTAGCTTCAATAGTATGCGAAACACACGAGTTAGCTTCAAATCCTTGCGATAGACATGATTCAGCTTCAAATCAATGCGAAGTAGAAGGCTGATCTTCAAATCCATGCGAAACAAATGGTTTAGCTACAAATACTTGTGATATACATGATTTAGCTTCAACTGCATGCGAAACAAACGAGTTATCTTCAAATTAATGCGAAGTAGAAGGCTTAGCTTCAAATCCATGCGAATCAAACGGTTTAGCTTCAAATACTTGTGATGTACTTGATTTATATTCAAGTGCATGCGAAACAAACGAGATAGCTTCAAATCCATGCGAAACATATGATTTAACATCAAATCAATGCGAAGCAGAAGGCTGATCTTCGAATCCATGCGAAACAAATGGTTTAGCTTCAAATACTTGTGATATACATGATTTAGCTTCAACTGCATGCGAAACAAGCGAGTTATCTTCAAATTAATGCGAAGTAGAAGGCTTAGCTTCAAATCCATGCGAATCAAACGGTTTAGCTTCAAATACTTGTGATATACTTGATTTATATTCAAGTGCATGCGAAACAAACGAGATAGCTTCAAATCCTTGCGAAACATATGATTTAACATCAAATCAATGCGAAGCAGAAGGCTGATCTTCGAATCCATGCGAAACAAATGGTTTAGCATCAAATACTTGTGATATACATGATTTAGCTTCAACTGCAGGCGAAACAAACGAGTTAGCTTCATAGCCAAGCGAAACACATGATTTAACAACAAATTCATGCGAAACACATGGTTTAGATTTATATTCATGCCAAACAAATGGTTTAGCTTTAAATACTTGTGATATACATGATTTAGCTTCAACTGCACGCGAATCAAACCAGTTAGCTTCAAATCCATGCCGAACACATGATTTAGCTTCAAATCAATGCGAAGTAGAAGACTTAGCTTCAAATCCAAGCGAAACAAATTATTCAGATTCAAATCAATACGAAGTTGAAGGCTTAGCTTCTAATCCTTGCGAATCACATGATTTAGCTTCAAATAAATGCGTAGAGGAAGGCATATCTTCAAATCCATGCGAAACAATTGGTTTAGCGTCAAATACTTGTGATATACATGATTTAGATTCATCTGCATGCGAAACGAACGAGTTAGCTTCAAATCCAAGCGAAATACATGACTTAGCTTCTAATCAATGTGAAGTAGAAGGCTTAGCTTCAAATCCATGCAAAACAAATGGTTTAGCTTCAAACACTTGTGATATACATGATTTAGCTTCAACTGCATGTGAAACAAACGAGTTAGCTTAAAATCCAAGCGAAACACATGATTTGTCTTCAAATCAATGCGAAGTAGAAGGGTTATCTTCGAATCCATGCGAAACAAATGGTTTTGCTTCAAGTACTTGTGATATACTTGATTTAGCTTCAAGAGCATGCGAAACAAACGAGTTAGCTTCAAATCCATGCGAAACACAGGATTCAGCTTCAAATCAATGCGAAGTAGAAGGCTGATCTTCAAATCCATGCGAAACAAATGGTTTAGCTACAAATACTTGTGATATACATGATTTAGCTTCAACTGCATGCGAAACAAACGAGTTATCTTCAAATTAATGCGAAGTAGAAGGCTTAGCTTCAAATCCATGCGAATCAAACGGCTTAGCTTCAAATACTTGTGATATACTTGATTTACATTCAAGTGCATGCGAAACAAACGAGATTGCTTCAAATCCATGCGAAACATATGATTTAACATCAAATCAATGCGAAGCAGAAGGCTGATCTTCGAATCCATGCGAAACAAATGGTTTAGCTTCAAATACTTGTGATATACATGATTTAGCTTCAACTGCAGGCGAAACAAACGAGTTAGCTTCATAGCCATGCGAAACACATGATTTAGCTTCAAGTAAAAGCGAAGTAGAAGCCTGATCTTCGAATCCATGCGAAACAAATGGTTTAGCCTCAAATATTTGTGTTATACATGATTTAGCTTCAATAGTATGCGAAACACACGAGTTAGCTTCAAATCCTTGCGATAGACATGATTTAGCTTCAAATCAATGCGAAGTAGAAGGCTTATCTTCGAACCCATGCGAAACAAATGTTTCTGCTTCAAATACTTGTGATATACATGATTTAGCATCAACTGCATGCGAAACACACGCGTAAGCTTCAAATCCATGCGAAACACATGATTTAGCTTCAAATCAATGCGAAGTAGAATGCTGAGTTTCAAATCCATGAGAAACAAATGGTTTAGCTTCAAATGCTTGTGATATACATAATTTAGCTTCAACTGCATGCGAAACAAACGAGTTAGCTTCAAATCCATGCGAAACACATTATTTAGCATCAAATCAATGCGAAGTAGGAGGCTTATCTTCAAATCCATGCGAAACAAATCGTTTAGCTTCAAATACTTGTGATATACATGATTTAGATTCAACTGCATGCGAAACGAACGAGTTAGCTTCAAATCCAAGCGAAACACATGACTTAGCTTCTAATCAATGCGAAGTAGAAGGCTAATCTTCGAAACCATGCGAAACAAATCATTTAGATTCAAATACTTGTGATATACATGATTTAGCTTCAACTGCATGCGAAACAAACGACTTAGCTTCAAATCCAGGCGACACACATGATTTAGCTTCAAATCAATGCGAAGTAGAAGGCTTATCTTCGAATCCATGCCAAACAAGTGGTTTAGCTTCAAATACTTGTGATATACTCGATTTAGCTTCAAATGCATGCGGAACAAACGAGTTATCTTCAAATCCAAGCCAAACACATGATTTAGCTTCAAATCAATGCGAAGTAGAAGGCTTAGCTTCAAATCCATGCGAATTAAATGGTGTAGCTTCAAATACTTTTGATATACATAATTAGATTCAACTGCATGCGAAACAAACGAGTCAGCTTCAAATCCATGCGAATCACATGATTTAGCTTCAAATTCATTCGAAATACATGGTTTAGCATAATATTCTTGCGAAACACATGATTTAGCTTCAAGTAAAAGCGAAGTAGAAGCCTGATCTTCGAATCCATGCGAAACAAATGGTTTAGCCTCAAATATTTGTGTTATTCATGATTTAGCTTCAATAGTATGCGAAACACACGAGTTAGCTTCAAATCCTTGCGAAACACATTATTTAGCATCAAATCAATGCGAAGTAGGAGGCTTATCTTCAAATCCATCCGAAACAAATCGTTTAGCTTCAAATACTTGTGATATACATGATTTAGATTCAACTGCATGCGAAACGAACGAGTTAGCTTCAAATCCAAGCGAAACACATGACTTAGCTTCTAATAAATGCGAAGTAGAAGGCTTAGCTTCAAATCCATGCGAATCAAATTGTTTAGGTTCAAATACTTGTGATATACATGATTTAGCTTCAACTGCATGCGAAACAAACGATTTAGGTTCAAATCCATGCGAAACACATGATTTAGCTTCAAATCAGTGTGTAGTATAAGGCGTATCTTCGAATCAATGCGAAACAAATCATTTAGCTTCAAATACTTGTGATATATACGATTTAGCTTCAAATGCAGGCGAAACAAACGAGTTAGCTTCAAATCCATGCGAAACACATGATTTAGCTTCAAATAAATGCGAAGAGGAAGGCTCAGCTTCAAATCCATGCGAATCAAATGGTTTAGTTTCAAATAGTTGTGATATACATGATTCAGATTCAACTGCGTGCGAAACGAGCGAATTAGCTTCAAATCCTAGCGAAACACGTGATTTAGCTTCAATTCAATTCGAAGTAGAAGGCTGAGCTTCAAATTCATGCGAAACGAATGGTTTAGGTTCAAATACTTGTGATATACATGATTTATCTTCAACAGCATGCGAAACATACGAGAATACTTCAATTCCAAAGGAATCACGTGATTTAGCTTCAAATCAATGCGAAGTAGAAGGCTAATCTTCGAAACCATGCGAAACAAATCATTTAGATTCAAATACTTGTGATATACATGATTTAGCTTCAAATGCATGCGAAACAAACGAGTTAGTTACAAATCCATGCGTATCACATGATTTACCTTCAAATCAATGCGAAGTAGAAGGATTAGCTTCAAATCCAAGCGACTCACATGATTTAGCTTCAAACAATTGTGATATACATGATTCAGCTTCAACTGCACGTGACACAAACGAGTTAGCTTCAAATCCAAGCGAAACACATGACTTAGCTTCTAATCAAAGCGAAGTAGAAGGCTTAGCTTCAATTCCATGCGAATCAAATTGTTTAGGTTCAAATACTTGTGATATACATGATTTAGCTTCAAATGCAAGCGAAACAATCGAGTTAGGTACAAATCCATGCGAAACACATGGTTTAGCTTCAAATCAATGCGAAGTAGAAGGCTTATCTTCGAATCCATGCAAAACAAATGGTTTAGCTTCAAACACTTGTGATATACATGATTTAGCTTCAACTGCATGTGAAACAAACGAGTTAGCTTAAAATCCAAGCGAAACACATGATTTGTCTTCAAATCAATGCGAAGTAGAAGGGTTATCTTCGAATCCTTGCGAAACAAATGGTTTTGCTTCAAGTACTTGTGATATACTTGATTTAGCTTCAAGAGCATGCGAAACAAACGAGTTAGCTTCAAATCCATGCGAAACACAGGATTCAGCTTCAAATCAATGCGAAGTAGAAGGCTGATCTTCAAATCCATGCGAAACAAATGGTTTAGCTACAAATACTTGTGATATACATGATTTAGCTTCAACTGCATGAAAAACAGACGAGTTATCTTCAAATTAATGCGAAGTGGAAGGCTTAGCTTCAAATCCATGCGAATCAAACGGTTTAGCTTCAAATACTTGTGATATACTTGATTTACATTCAAGTGCATGCGAAACAAACGAGATTGCTTCAAATCCATGCGAAACATATGATTTAACATCAAATCAATGCGAAGCAGAAGGCTGATCTTCGAATCCATGCGAAACAAATGGTTTAGCTTCAAATACTTGTGATATACATGATTTAGCTTCAACTGCAGGCGAAACAAACGAGTTAGCTTCATAGCCATGCGAAACACATGATTTAGCTTCAAGTAAAAGCGAAGTAGAAGCCTGATCTTCGAATCCATGCGAAACAAATGGTTTAGCCTCAAATATTTGTGTTATACATGATTTAGCTTCAATAGTATGCGAAACACACGAGTTAGCTTCAAATCCTTGCGATAGACATGATTTAGCTTCAAATCAATGCGAAGTAGAAGGCTTATCTTCGAACCCATGCGAAACAAATGTTTCTGCTTCAAATACTTGTGATATACATGATTTAGCATCAACTGCATGCGAAACACACGCGTAAGCTTCAAATCCATGCGAAACACATGATTTAGCTTCAAATCAATGCGAAGTAGAATGCTGAGTTTCAAATCCATGAGAAACAAATGGTTTAGCTTCAAATGCTTGTGATATACATAATTTAGCTTCAACTGCATGCGAAACAAACGAGTTAGCTTCAAATCCATGCGAAACACATTATTTAGCATCAAATCAATGCGAAGTAGGAGGCTTATCTTCGAATCCATGCAAAACAAATGGTTTAGCTTCAAACACTTGTGATATACATGATTTAGCTTCAACTGCATGTGAAACAAACGAGTTAGCTTAAAATCCTAGCGAAACACATGATTTGTCTACAAATCAATGCGAAGTAGAAGGGTTATCTTCGAATCCTTGCGAAACAAATGGTTTTGCTTCAAGTACTTGTGATATACATGATTTAGCTTCAACTGCATGCGAAACAAACGAGTTATCTTCAAATTAATGCGAAGTAGAAGGCTTAGCTTCAAATCCTTGCGAATCAAACGGTTTAGCCTCAAATACTTGTGATATACTTGATTTATATTCAAGTGCATGCGAAACAAACGAGATTGCTTCAAATCCATGCGAAACATATGATTTAACATCAAATCAATGCGAAGCAGAAGCCTGATCTTCGAATCCATGCGAAACAAATGGTTTAGCTTCAAATACTTGTGATATACATGATTTAGCTTCAACTGCAGGCGAAACAAACGAGTTAGCTTCATAGCCAAGCGAAACACATGATTTAACAACAAATTCATGCGAAACACATGGTTTAGATTTATATTCATGCCAAACAAATGGTTTAGCTTTAAATACTTGTGATATACATGATTTAGCTTCAACTGCACGCGAAACAAACCAGCTAGCTTCAAATCCATGCGAAACACATGATTTAGCATCAAATCGATGCGAAGTAGAAGACTTAGCTTCAAATCCAAGCGAAACATATTATTTAGATTCAAATCAATGCGAAGTTGAAGGCTTAGCTTCTAATCCTTGCGAATCACATGATTTAGCTTCAAATAAATGCGTAGAGGAAGGCTAATCTTCAAATCCATGCGAAACAATTGGTTTAGCGTCGAATACTTGTGATATACATGATTTAGATTCAACTGCATGCGAAACGAACGAATTAGCTTCAAATCCAAGCGAAACACATGATTTAGCTTCAAGTAAAAGCGAAGTAGAAGTCTGATCTTCGAATCCATGCGAAACAAATGGTTTAGCCTCAAATATTTGTGTTATACATGATTTAGCATCAATAGTATGCGAAACACACGAGTTAGCTTCAAATCCTTGCGATAGACATGATTTAGCTTCAAATCAATGCGAAGTAGAAGGCTTATCTTTGAATCCAAGCGAAGCAAATGGTTTAGCTTCAAATACTTCTGATATACATGATTTAGCTTCAAATGCAGGAGAAACAAACGAGCTAGATTCAAATCCATACAAAACATATGATTTGGATCCAAATTCATGCGAAACACATGGTTTAGCTTATTATGCATGCGAAACAAATGGTTCAGCTTCAAATACTTGTGATATACATGATTTAACTTCAACTGCAGGCCAAACAAACGAGTTAGCTTCAAATCAATGCGAAACACACGATTTAGTTTGAAATCAATGCGTAGTAGAAAGCTGATCTTCGAATCCATGCGAAACAAATGGTTTAGCTTCAGTTACTTGTTTTATATATGATTTAAGCTTCTACTGCATGCAAAACAAACGAGTTAGCTTCTAATACAAGCGAAACACATGATTCAGGTTCAAATCAATGCGAAGTAGATGGCTTAGCTTCAAATCCATGCGAATCAAATGGTGATTTAGCTTCAACTGCGTGCGAAACAAACCAGTTAGCTTTAAATCCAAGCGAAACACATGATTTAGCTTCAAATCAATGCGAAGTTGAAGGCTTAGCTTCAAATCCATGCGAAGTAGAAGGCTTAGCTTCAAATCCATGTGAAACAAATGGTTTAGCTTTAAATACATGTAATATACATGTTTTAGCTTCAACTGCATGCTAAACAAACGAGTTAGCTTCAAATCGAAGCGAAACACATGTTTTAGCTACATATCCGTGCGATGTAGAAGTTTGAGCTTCAAATTCATGCGAAACACATGGTTTAGCTTAATATTCATGCGATACGAATGGTGCAGCTTCAAATACTTGTGATATACACGATTTAGCTTCAACTGTATGTGAAACAAACGAGTTAGATTCAAATCCATGCGAAACACATCATTTAGGTTCAAAATCATGCGAAACACATGGTTTAGCTTCAAATCAATGCGAAGTAGAAGGCTGATCTTCGAAATCACGCGAAACAAATGGTTTAGCTTCAAATACTTGTGATATACATGATTTAGCTTCACATCAATGCGAAACACATGATTCAGTTTCAAATCAATGCGAAGAAGAAGGCTTATCTTCGTATCCATGCGAAACAAATGGTTTATCTTGAAATCCATGCGAAACAGATGGTTTTGCAACAAATACTTGTGATATACATGATTTAGCTTCAACTGCATGCGAAACAAACGAGTTAGCTTCAAATCCATGCGAAACACATGATTTAGCTTCAAATCAATTCGAAGTAGAAGGCTGATCTTCAAATCCATTCGAAACAAATGGTTTAGCTTCAAATACTTGTGATATACATGATTTAGTTTCAACTGCATGCGAAACAAACGAGTTAGCTTCAAATCCAAGCGAAACACAAGATTTAGCATCAAATCAATGCGAAGTAGAAGGCTTAGCTTCTAATCAATGCGAAACAATTGACTGAGCTTCAAATACTTGCGAATATAAGTGATATAGCTTCAAATGCAGGCAAAACAAACGAGTTAGCTTCAAAGCCATGCAAAACACATGATTTAGCTTCAAATCAATGCGAATTAGAAGGCTTAGCTCCAAATCCATTCGACACAAATGATTTAGCTTCAAATACTTGCGATATAAGTGAGATAGCTTCAACTGCATGCGAAACAATCGAGTTAGCTTCAAATCCATGCGAAACACATGATTTAGCTTCAAATCAATACGAAGTAGAAGGCTTGGCATCTCATCCATGCGAACCGAATGATTCGGATTCAAATACTTGTGATATACATGATTTAGCTTCATATCCATGCGAAATACATGATTCAGCTTCAAATCAAAGCGAAGAAGAAGGCTGATCTTTGAATTCACGCGAAACAAATGGTTTAGCATCAAATACTTGTTTTATACATGATTTAGCTTCAACTGCATGCGAATCAAACGAGTTAGCTTGAAATCCATGCGAAACACATGATTTAGTTTCAATTCAAGGCGAAGTAGAAGGATTATCTTCGAATCCATGCGAAGCAAATGGTTTAGCTTCAAATACTTGTGATATACATGATTTATCTTCAAACGCAGGCGAAACAAACGAGTTAGCTTCAAATCCATGCGAAACGCATGATTTAGCTTCAAATCAATGCGAAACAGAAGGCTGATCTTCAAATCCATTCGAAACAAATGGTTTAGCTTCAAATACTTCTGATATACATGATTTAGCTTCAACTGCATGCGAATCCAACGAGTTAACTTCAAATCCATGCGAAACACATGATTTAGGTTCAAAATCATGCGAAACACATGGTTTAGCTTCAAATCAATGCGAAGTAGAAGGCTGATCTTCGAAATCACGCGAAACAAATGGTTTAGCTTCAAATACTTGTGATATACATGATTTAACTTCATATCAATGCGAAACACATGATTCAGCTTCAAATCAATGCGAAGAAGAAGGCTTATCTTCGTATCCATGCGAAACAAATGGTTTATCTTCAAATCCATGCGAAACAGATGGTTTAGCAACAAATACTTGTGATATACATGATTTAGCTTGAACTGCATGCGAAACAAATGAGTTAGCTTAAAATCCATGCGAAGGAAATGATTTAGCTTTAAATTCATTCGACACACATGGGTTAGATTCAATTCCATGCGAAACGTACAGTTTAGCTTCAAATACTTGTTTTATACATGATTTAGCTTCAACTGCAGGCGAAACAACCGAGATAGCGTCAAATCCATTCGAAACACATGGTTTAGATTCCAATCAATTCGATGTTGAAGGCATAGCTTCAAATCCATGCAAAATATATGACTTACCTTCAAATACTTGCAATATGGATGAAATAATTTGAAATGCAGACGAAACAAACGAGTTAGCCTCTAATCCAATCGAAACAAATGATTTAGATTTAAAGTCATGCGAGAGACATGCCTTAGCTTCAAATCCATGCGAAACACATGATTTAGCTTCAAATCAATGCGAAACAGAAGGCTGATCTTCAAATCCATTCGAAACAAATGGTTTAGCTTCAAATACTTCTGATATACATGATTTAGCTTCAACTGCATGCGAATCCAACGAGTTAACTACAAATCCATGCGAAACACATGATTTAGGTTCAAAATCATGCGAAACACATGGTTTAGCTTCAAATCAATGCGAAGTAGAAGGCTGATCTTCGAAATCACGCGAAACAAATGGTTTAGCTTCAAATACTTGTGATATACATGATTTAGCTTCATATCAATGCGAAACACATGATTCAGCTTCAAATCAATGCGAAGAAGAAGGCTTATCTTCGAATTCATGCGAAACAAATGGTTTATCTTCAAATCCATGCGAAACAGAGAGTTTAGCAACAAATACTTGTGATATACATGATTTAGCTTCAACTGCATGCGAAACGAACGAGTTAGCTTAAAATCCATGCGAAGCAAATGAGTTAGCATCAAATCAATGCGAAGTAGAAGGCTTAGCTTCTAATCAATGCAAAACAATTGACTGAGCTTCAAATACTTGCGAACATAAGTGATATAGCTTCAAATGCATTCTAAACAAACGGGTTAGCTTGACATCCATGCAAAACACATGATTTAGCTTCAAATCAATGCGAATTAGAAGGCTTAGCTCCAAATCCATTCGACACAAATGACTTAGCTTCAAATACTTGCGATATAAGTGAAATAGCTTCAACTGCATGCGAAACAATCGAGTTAGTTTCAAATCCATGCGAAACACATGATTTAGCTTCAAATCAATGCGAAACAGAAGGCTGATCTTCAAATCCATTCGAAACAAATGTTTTAGCTTCAAATACTTGTGATATACTTGATTTATATTCAAGTGCATGCGAAACAAACGAGTTAGCTTCAAATCCAAGCGAAACACATGACTTAGCATCAAATCAATGCGTAGTAGAAGGCTTAGCTTCTAATCAATGCAAAACAATTGACTGAGCTTCAAATACTTGCGAACATAAGTGATATAGCTTCAAATGCATTCAAAACAAACGATTTAGCTTCACATCCATGCAAAACACATGATTTAGCTTCAAATCAATGCGAATTAGAAGGCTTAGCTCCAAATCCATTCGACACAAATGACTTAGCTTCAAATACTTGCGATATAAGTGAAATAGCTTCAACTGCATGCGAAACAATCGAGTTAGTTTCAAATCCATGCGAAACACATGATTTAGCGTCAAATCAATGCGAAGTAGAAGGTTTAGCTTCGAATCCATGCGAATCAAATGGTTTAGCTTCAAATACTTGTGATACACATGATTTATATTCAACTGCATGCGACACAAACAAGATAGCTTCAAATCCAAGCGAAATACATGATTAAGCTTCAAATCAATGCGAAGTAAAAGGCTTAGCTTCAAATCCATGCGAAACAAATGGTTTAGATTCAAATACTTGTTTTATACATGATTTAGCTTCAACTGCATGCGAATCCAACGAGTTAGCTTCAAATCCAAGCGTAATACATGATTTAACTTCAAATCAATGCGAAGTAGAAGGATTAGCTTCAAATCCATGCGAATCAAATGGTTTAGCTTCAAATACTTGTGATATACATGATTTATCTTCAAACGCAGGCGAAACAAACGAGTTAGCATCAAATCAATGCGAAACACATGATTTAGCTTCAAATCAATGCGAAAAAGAAGGCTGATCTTCAAATCCATTCGAAACAAATGGTTTAGCTTCAAATACTTGTGATATACATGATTTAGCTTCAACTGCATGCGAAACAAACGAGTTAGCTTCAAATCCATGCGAAACACATGATTTAGCTTCAATTCAATTCGAAGTAGAAGGCTTATCTTCGAATCCAAGCGAAGCAAATGGTTTAACTTCAAATACTTGTGATATACATGATTTAGTTTCAACTGCATGGGAAACAAACGAGTTAGCTTCAAATCCAAGCGAAACACATGATTTAGCTTCAAATCAATGCGAATTAGAAGGCTTAGCTTCAATTCCATTCGACACAAATGATTTAGCTTCAAATACTTGCGATATAAGTGATACGGCTTCAACTGCATGCGAAACAATGGAGTTAGCTTCTAATCCATGCGAAACACATGATTTAGCTTCAAATCAATCCGAAGTAGAAGGTTGATCTTCGAATTCACGCGAAACAAATGGCTTAGCTTCAAATACTTGTGATATACATGATTTTGCTTCAACTGCATGCGAAACAAACGAGTTACCTTCAAATCCATTCGAAACACATGGTTTAGATTCAAATCAATTCGAAGTTGAAGGCATAGCTGCAAATCCAAGCAAAATGTATGACTTACCTTCAAATACTTGCGATATGGATGAAATAATTTGAAATGCAGACGAAAGATACGAGTTAGCTTCTAATCCAATCGAAACACATGATTTAGCTTTAAAATCATGCGAAACACATGCTTTAGCGTCAAATTCATGCGAAACACATGGTTTAGATACATATACTTGTGATATTCATGATTTAGCTTCAACTGCATGCGGAACAAACTAGTTAGCTTCAAATCGAAGCGAAACACATGATTTAGCTTCATGCCAATGCGATGTAGAAAGCTTAGCTTCAAATTCAAGCGAAACACATGATTCAGCTTCAAATCAATGCGACGAAGAATGCTTAGCTTCAAATCCATGCGAAACAAAAGGTTTAGCTTCTAATACTTGTGATATACCTGATTTAGCTTCAACTGAATGCGAATCAAACGAGTAAGGTTCAAATTCAAGCGAAACACATGATTTAGCTTCAAATAGTTGTGATATACATGATTTAGCTTCAACAGCATGCCAAACAAACGTGTCAGCTTCAAATCCAAGCGAAACACATGATTTCGCTTCAAATCAATGCGAAGCAGAAGGCTGATCTTCGAATCCTTGCGAATCAAATGTTTTAGCTTCAAATACTTGTGTAATACATGATTTAGCTTCAACTGCATGCGAAACAAACGAGTTAGCTTCAAATCCAAGCGAAACACATGATTTAGCATCAAATCAAAGCGAATTAGGAGGCTTAGCTTACAATCAATGCGAAACAATTGACTGAGCTTCAAATACTTGCGAATATAAGTGATATAGCTTCAAATGCAGGCAAAACAAACGAGTTAGCTTGAAATCCATGCAAAACACATGATTTAGCTTCAAATCAATGCGAATTAGAAGGCTTAGCTTCAAATCCATGCGACACAAATGATTTAGCTTCAAATACTTGGGATATAAGTGATATAGCTTCAACTGCATGCGAAACAAACGAGTTAGCTTCAAATCAATGCGAAGTAGAAGGCTGATCTTCGAATTCACGCGAAACAAATAGCTTAGCTTCAAATACTTGTGATATACATGATATAGCTTCAACTGCATGCGAAACAAACGAGTTAGCTTCAAATCCATGCGAAACCCATGATTTACCTTCAAATCAATTCGAAGTAGAAGGCTGATCTTCAAATCCATTCGAAACAAATGGTTTATCTTCAAATACTTGTAATATACATGATTTAGTTTCAACTGCATGCGAAACAATCGAGTTAGCTTCAAATCCAAGCGAAACACAAGATTTAGCATCAAATCAATGCGAAGTAGAAGGCTTAGCTTCTAATCAATGCGAAACAATTGACTGAGCTTCAAATACTTGCGAATATAAGTGATAAAGCTTCAAATGCAGGCAAAACAAACGAGTTAGCTTCAAAACCATGCAAAACACATGATTTAGCTTCAAATCAATGCGAAGTAGAAGGCTTATCTTCGAATTCACGCGAAACAAATGGTTTAGCTGCAAATACTTGTGATATACATGATTTAGCTTCAACTGCATGCGAAATAAGCGAGTTAGCTTCAAATCCATGCGAAACACATGATTTAGCTTCAAATCAATGCGAAGCAGAAGGCTGATCTTCGAATCCATGCGAATCAAATGGATTAGCTTGAAATACTTGTGATATACATAATTTAGCTTCAACTGCAAGCGATACAAACGAGTTAGCTTGAAATCCATGCGAAACGAATGTTTTACCTTCAACTGCATGCGAAACAGACGAGTCAGCTTCAAATCCAAGCGAAACACTTGGTTTAGCTTCAAATCAATGTGAAGTTAACGGCTTAGCTTCAAATCCATGCGAAACAAACGAGTCAGCTTCAAATCCATGCGAAACAAATGATTTAGCTTCAAATACTTGCGATATAAGTGATATTGCTTCAAATGCAGCCGGAACAAACAGTTAGCTTCAAATTAATGCGAAACACATGATTTAGCTTCAAATCAATGCGAAGTAGAAGGCTTAGTTTCAAATCCAAGCGAAACACATGATTTAGCTTCAAATCAATGCGAAGTAGAAGGGTTAGTTTCAAATCCGAGCGAAACACATGATTTAGATTCAAATACTTGCGATATAAATGAAATAACTTCAAATGCAGACGAACGAACGAGTTATCTTCAAATTCATGCAAAGCACACGATTTAGCTTCAAATCAGTTCGACGTAGAAGGCTCAGCTTCAAATCCAAGCGAAACAAATGGTTTAGATTCAGATACTTGTGATAAACATGATTTAGCTTCAACAGCATGCGAGACAAACGAGTTAGCTTCCAATCCAAGGGAAACACATTATTTAGCTTCAAATCATGCGAAGTAGAAGGCTTAGCTTCAAATCCGAGCGAAACACATGATTTAGATTCAAATACTTGCGATATAAATGAAATAAATTCAAATGCAGACGGACGAACGAGTTTTCTTCAAATTCATGCAAAACACACGATTTAGCTTCAAATCAGTTCGACGTAGAAGGCTCAGCTTCAAATCCAAGCGAAACAAATGGTTTAGATTCAGATACTTGTGATAAACATGATTTAGCTTCAACTGCATGCGAAACAAACGAGTTAGCTTCCAATCCAAGAGAAACGCATGATTTAGATTCAAATACATGCGATATAAATGAAATAACTTCAAATGCAGACGAACGAACTAGTTATCATCAAATTAAAGCGAAACACATGACTTAGCTTCAAATCAGTGCGACGTAGAAGGCTTAGCTTCAAATCCAAGCGAAACAAATGGTATAGATTCAGATAATTGTGATAAACATGAATTAGCTTCAACTCCATGCGAAACAGACGAGTCAGCTTCAAATCCAAGCGAAACACTTGGTTTAGCTTCAAATCAATGTGATGTAGATGGTTTAGCTTCAAATCCATGCAAAACGAATGATTTAGCTTCAAGTGCTTGCGATATAAGTGATATAGCTTCAAATGAAGGCGAAACAAATGAGTTAGCTTCAAATCCATGTGAAACGCAATATTTAGCTTCAAATCAATGCGAAGTAGAAGGTTTATCTTCAAATCCAAGCGCAACAAATGCTTGAGATTCAGATACTTGTGATAAACATGATTTAGCTTCAAATCAAGCGAAGTAGAAGGCTTAGCTTCAAATCCGAGCGAAACACATGATTTAGATTCAAATACTTGCGAAATAAATGAAATAGCTTCAAATGCAGTCCAAACGAACGAGATATCTTCAAATTCATGCGAAACACATGATTTAGCTTCAAATCAATGCGAAGTTAAAGGCTTAGCGTCATATCCATGCGAAACAAATGATTTAGCTTCAAATCAGTGCGATGTAGAAGGCTTAGCTTCAAATCCAAGCGAAACAAATGGTATAGATTCAGATACTCGTGATAAACATGATTTAGCTTCAACTGCATGCGAGACAAACGAGTTAGCTTCCAATCCAATGGAAACACATGATTTAGCTTCAAATCAGTGCGACGTAGAAGGCTTAGCTTCAAATCCAAGCGAAACAAATGGTATAGATTCAGATAATTGTGATAAACATGATTTAACTTCAACTGCATGCGAAACAGACGAGTCAGCTTCAAATCCAAGCGAAACACTTGGTTTAGCTTCAAATCAATGTGATGTAGAAGGTTTAGCTTCAAATCCATGCGAAACACATGATTTAGCATCAAATCTATGCGAAGTAGAAGGCTTATCTTCGAATCCATGCGAAACAAGTGGTTTAGTTTCAAATACTTGTGATATACATGATTTAGCTTCAACTGCATGCGAAACCAACGAGTTAGCTTCAAATACAAGCGAAACACATGATTTAGCTTCAAATCAATGCGAAGTTAAAGGCTTAGCGTCAAATCCATGCGAAACAAATGATTTAACTTCAAATACTTGCGATATAAGTGATATAGCTTCAAATGCAGGCGGAACAAACAGTTAGCTTCAAATTAATGCGAAACACATGATTTAGCTTCAAATCAATGCGAAGTTAAAGGCTTAGCTTCAAATCCATGCGAAACAAACGAGTCAGCTTCAAATCCATGCGGAACACATGATTTAGATTCAAATCAATGCGAAGTAGAATGCTTAGTTTCAATCCCAAGCGAAACGAATGATTGAGCTTCAAATACTTGTCAATACATGTGATATAGCTTCGAATGCAGGCGAAACAATCGAGTTAGCATCACATCCATGCGAAACACATGATTTAGCTTCAAATCAATGCGAAGTAGAAGGCTTAGTTTCAAATCGAAGCGAAACACATGATTTAGCTTCAAATCTCATGCGAAGTAGAAGGGTTAGTTTCAAATCCGAGCGAAACACATGATTTAGATTCAAATACTTGCGATATAAATGAAATAACTTCTAATGCAGACGAACGAACGAGTTATCTTCAAATTGAAGCGAAACACATGATTTAGCTTCAAATCAGTGCGATGTAGAAGGCTTAGCTTCAAATCCAAGCGAAACAAATGGTATAGATTCAGATAATTGTGATAAACATGATTTAGCTTCAACTGCATGCGAAACAGACGAGTCAGCTTCAAATCCAAGCGAAACACTTGGTTTAGCTTCAAATCAATGTGATGTAGATGGTTTAGCTTCAAATCCATGCAAAACGAATGATTTAGCTTCAAGTGCTTGCGATATAAGTGATATAGCTTCAAATGAAGGCGAAACAAATGAGTTAGCTTCAAATCCATGTGAAACGCAATATTTAGCTTCAAATCAATGCGAAGTAGAAGGCTTATCTTCAAATCCAAGCGCAACAAATGCTTGAGATTCAGATACTTGTGATAAACATGATTTAGCTTCAAATCAAGCGAAGTAGAAGGCTTAGCTTCAAATCCGAGCAAAACACATGATTTGGAATTAAATACTTGCGAAATAAATGAAATAGCTTCAAATGCAGTCCAAACGAACGAGATATCTTCAAATTCATGCGAAACACATGATTTAGCTTCAAATCAATGCGAAGTTAAAGGCTTAGCGTCATATCCATGCGAAACAAATGATTTAGCTTCAAATCAGTGCGATGTAGAAGGCTTAGCTTCAAATCCAAGCGAAACAAATGGTATAGATTCAGATACTCGTGATAAACATGATTTAGCTTCAACTGCATGCGAGACAAACGAGTTAGCTTCCAATCCAATGGAAACACATGATTTAGCTTCAAATCAGTGCGACGTAGAAGGCTTAGCTTCAAATCCAAGCGAAACAAATGGTATAGATTCAGATAATTGTGATAAACATGATTTAACTTCAACTGCATGCGAAACAGACGAGTCAGCTTCAAATCCAAGCGAAACACTTGGTTTAGCTTCAAATCAATGTGATGTAGAAGGTTTAGCTTCAAATCCATGCGAAACACATGATTTAGCATCAAATCTATGCGAAGTAGAAGGCTTATCTTCGAATCCATGCGAAACAAGTGGTTTAGTTTCAAATACTTGTGATATACATGATTTAGCTTCAACTGCATGCGAAACCAACGAGTTAGCTTCAAATACAAGCGAAACACATGATTTAGCTTCAAATCAATGCGAAGTTAAAGGCTTAGCGTCAAATCCATGCGAAACAAATGATTTAACTTCAAATACTTGCGATATAAGTGATATAGCTTCAAATGCAGGCGGAACAAACAGTTAGCTTCAAATTAATGCGAAACACATGATTTAGCTTCAAATCAATGCGAAGTTAAAGGCTTAGCTTCAAATCCATGCGAAACAAACGAGTCAGCTTCAAATCCATGCGAAACAAATGATTTAGCTTCAAATACTTGCGATATAAGTGATATTGCTTCAAATGCAGCCGGAACAAACAGTTAGCTTCAAATTAATGCGAAACACATGATTTAGCTTCAAATCAATGCGAAGTAGAAGGCTTAGTTTCAAATCCAAGCGAAACACATGATTTAGCTTCAAATCCGTGCGAATCAAATGGTTTTGTTTCAAATACTTGTGATATACATGATTTAGCTTCAACTGCATGCGAAAAAAACGAGTTGGCTTCAAATCCAAGCGAAACACATGATTTAGCCTCAAATCAATGTGAAGTAGAAGGCTTAGCTTCAAATCCAAGCGAAGTAGAAGGCTTAGCTTCAAATCCGAGCGAAACACATGATTTAGATTCAAATACTTGCGATATAAATGAAATAGCTTCAAATGCAGACCAAACGAACGAGATATCTTCAAATCCATGCGAAACACATGATTTAGATTCAAATACTTGCGATATAAATGAAATAGCTTCAAATGCAGACCAAACGAACGAGATATCTTCAAATCCATGCGAAACAAATGATTTAGCTTCAAATACTTGCGATATAAGTGATATAGCTTCAAATGCAGCGGAACAAACAGTTAGCTTCAAATTCATGCGTAACACATGGTATAGATTCAGATAATTGTGTTAAACATGATTTAGTTTCAAATCATGCGAAGTAGAAGGTTTATCTTCAAATCCGAGCGAAACTCATTATTTAGAAGCAAATACTTGCGATATAAGTGATACTGCTTCAAATGCAGGCGAAGCAAACAGTTAGATTCAAATTCATGCGAAACACAAGATTTAGCTTCAAATGAAGGCGAAGTAGAAGGCTTAGCTTCAAATCCATGCGAGACCAATGATTTATCTTCAAATAAATGCGAATATAAGTGATATAGCTTCAAATGCAGGCGAAAAAAACGAGATAGCCTTAAGTGCATGGGAAATAAATGAGTTACCTTCAAATACTTGCGGTTTAAATGAAATAGCTTCAAATGCAGGCGAAACAAACGAGTTAGCTTCAAATCCATGCGGAACTTATGATTTAGCTTCAAATCATGCGAAGTAGAAGGCTTAGCCTCAAATCCGTGCGAAACACATGATTTAGATTCAAATACTTGCGATATAAATGAAATAAATTCAAATGCAGACGAACGAACGAGTTATCTTCAAATTCATGCAAAACACACGATTTAGCTTCAAATCAGTTCGACGTAGAAGGCTCAGTTTCAAATCCAAGCGAAACAAATGGTATAGATTCAGATACTTGTGATAAACATGATTTAGCTTCAACGTCATGCGAAACGAACGAGTTAGCTTCCAATCCAAGAGAAACACATGATTTAGCTTCAAATCATGCGAAGTAGAAGGCTTAGCTGCAAATACTTGTGATATACGTGATTTAGCTTCAACTGCATGCGAAACATACGAGTTAGCTTCAAATCCATGCGAAGTAGTAGGACTATCTTCAAATACATGAGAAACAAGTGATTTACCTTCAGATAATTGCGATATAAGTGATATAGCTTCAACTACAGGGGAAAAAATCCAGTTAGCTCCAAATCCATGCGAAACACACGATGTAGCTACAAATTCATACAAAACACATGGTTTAGCTTAATATGCATGCGTTACAAATGGTTTAGCTTCAAATCAAAGCGAAACAAATGGTATAGATTCAGATACTTGTGATAAACATGATTTAGCTTCAAATCATATGAAGTAGAAGGCTTAGCTTCAAATCCGAGCGAAACACATGATTTAGATTCAAATCATACGAAGTAGAAGGCGTAGCTTCAAATCCGAGCGAAACACATGATTTAGATTCAAATACTTGCGATATAAGTGATATAGCTTAAAATGCAGGCGGAACAAACAGTTAGCTTCAAATTCATGCGAAACACATGATTTAGCTTCAAATCAGTGAGACGTAGAAGGCTTAGCTTCAAATCCAAGCGAAACATATGACTTACCTTCAAATTCATACGAAGTAGAATGCTTAGCTGCAAATCCATGCGAAACGAATGGTTTAGCTTCAAATACTTGCGAATATAAGTTATATAGCTTCAAATGCAGGTGAAACAAGTGTGTTAGCTTCAAATCCATGCGAATCACATGCAAGAGCTTCAAATCAAAGCGAAGTAGAAGGCTTAGATTCAAATCCATGCGAAACGTACGGTTTAGCTTCAAATACTTGCGAATATAAGTGTTATTGCTTCAAATGCAGGAGAAACAAACGAGTTAGCTTCAAATCCATGCGAAACAGATGATTTAGCTGCTAATCAATGCGAAGTAGGAGGCTTAGCTTCAAATACATGAGAAACAAATGATTCAGCTTCGAATACTTGTGATATACATGATTCAACTTCAACTACATGCGAAACAAACGAGTTAGCTTCAAATCCAAGCGGAACACATGATTTATCATCAAATCCATGCGAAGTAGAAGGCATAGCTTCAAATCCATGCAAAATATATGACTTACCTTCAAATACTTGCGATATGGATGAAATAATTTGAAATTCAGGCGAAACAAACGAGGTAGCTTCTAATCCAATCGAAACACATGATTTAGATTTAAAATCATGCGAAACACGTGCTTTAGCTTCAAATTCATGCGAAACACATGGTTTAGATACATATGCTTGTGATATACATGATTTAGCTTCAACTGCATGCGAAACAAACTTGTTAGCATCAAATCGAAGCGAAACACATGATTTAGCTTCATATCAATGCGAGGTAGAAGGCTTAGCTTCAAATACAAGCGGAACACATGATTCAGCTACAAATCAATGCGACGAAGAATGCTTAGCTTCAAATCCATGCGAAACAATAGGTTTAGCTTCTAATACTTGTGATATACATGATTTAGCTTCAACTGCATGTGGAACAAACGAGTTAGCTTAAAATCCATTCCAAACACATGATTTAGCTTTTACTCAATGCGAAGTAGAAGGCTTATCTTCGAATCCATGCGAAACTAAGTGTATAGCTTCAAATACCTGTGATTTACATGATTTAGCTTCAACTGCATACGAAACAAGTTAGCGTCAAATCCAAGCGAATCACATGATTTAGCTTCAAATCAATGCGATGTAGAAGGCTGATCTCCGAATCCACACGAAACAGATTGTTTAGCTTCAAATTCTTTTGATATACATGATTTAGCTTCAACAGCATACGAAACAAACGTGTTAGCTTCAAATCCATGCGAAACACATGATTTAGCTTCAATTCATTGCGAAGTAGTAGGCTTATCTTCGAATCCATGCGAAACAAACGGTTTAGCTTCAAATACCTGTGATATACATGATTTAGCTTCAACTGCATGCGAAACAAACGAGTTAGCTTCAAATCCAAGCGAATCACGTGATTGAGCTTCAAATTAATGCGATGTAGAAGGCTGATCTCAGAATCCACTCGAAACAGATTGTTTAGCTTCAAATCCATGCGAAACACATGATTTAGCTTTAAAACAATGCGAAGTAGAAGGCTTATCTTCGAATCCATGCGAAACAAATGGTTTAGGTTCAAATACTTGTGATATACATGATTTTGATTCAAATGCAGGCGAAACAACCGAGTTAGTTTCAAATCCATGCGAAACACATGATTTATCTTCAAATCAATGCGAAGTAGAAGGCTTATCTTCGAATCCAGGCGAAACACATGTTTAGCTTCAAATATTTGTGATATACATGATTTAGGTCCAACTGCATGCGAAACAAACGAGTTAGCTTCAAATCCAAGCGAAACACATGATTTAGCTTCCAATCAATGCGAAGTAGAAGTCTTATATTCGAATCCATGCGAAACAAATGGTTCAGCTTCAAATAATTGTGATGTACATGATTTAGATTCAACAGCATGCGAAACAAACGAGTTAGCTTCAACTCCATGCGCAACACATGATTTTGCTTCAAATCAATGCGAAGTAGAAGGCTTATGTTCGAATCCATGCGAAACAAATGGTTTAGCTTCAAATACCTGTGATATACATGATTTAGCTCTAAATGCATACGATACAAACGAGTTAGCTTCAAATCCATGCGAAACACATGATTTAGCTTCCAATCAATGCGAAATAGAAGGCTTATATTCGTATCCATGCGAAACAAATGGTTTAGCTTCAAATCAATGCGAAGTAGAAGACTTAGCTTCAAATACATGAGAAACAAATGTTTTATCTTCAAACACTTGCGAGTATAAGTGATATAGCTTCAAATTCAGGCGAAACAAACGAGTTAGCTTCAAATCCATGCGAAACATATGATTTAGCTTCAAATGAATGGGAAGTCGAAGGCTTAGCTTCAAATCCATGCGAATCAAATGGTTTAGCTTCAAATACTTGTGATGTACATGATTTAGTTTCAACTGCATGCGAAACAAACGAGTTAGCTTCAAATCCATGCGGAACTTATGATTTAGCTTCATATCATGCGAAGTAGAAGGCTTAGCTTCAAATCCGTGCGAAACACATGATTTAGATTCAAATACTTGCGATATAAATGAAATAAATTCAAATGCAGACGAACGAATGAGTTATCTTCAAATTCATGCAAAACACACGATTTAGCTGCAAATCAGTTCGACGTAGAAGGCTCAGCTTCAAATCCAAGCGAAACAAATGGTTTAGATTCAGATACTTGTGATAAACATGATTTAGCTTCAACTGCATGCGAAACAAACGAGTTAGCTTCCAATCCAAGAGAAACACATGATTTAGCTTCAAATCATGCGAAGTAGAAGACTTAGATTCAAATAATTGTGATATACGTGATTTAGCTTCAACTGCATGCGAAACATACGAGTTAGCTTCAAATCCATGCGAAGTAGTAGGACTATCTTCAAATACATGAGAAACAAGTGATTTACCTTCAGATAATTGCGACATAAGTGATATAGCTTCAACTACAGGGGAAAAAATCGAGTTAGCTCCAAATCCATGCGAAACACACGATGTAGCTACAAATTCATACAAAACACATGGATTAGCTTAATATGCATGCGTAACAAATGGTTTAGCTTCAAATCAAAGCGAAACAAATGGTATAGATTCAGATACTTGTGATAAACATGATTTAGCTTCAAATCATGCGAAGTAGAAGGCTTAGCTTCAAATCCGAGCGAAACACATGATTTAGATTCAAATACTTGCGATATAAGTGAAATAACTTCTAATGCAGACGAACGAACGAGTTATCTTCAAATTGAAGCGAAACACATGATTTAGCTTCAAATCATACGAAGTAGAAGGCTTAGCTTCAAATCCGTGCGAAACACATGATTTAGCTTCAAATACTTGCGAATATAAGTGATATAGCTTCAAAAGCAAGGTGAGAGAAACGTGTTAGCTTCAAATCCATGCTGCTGAAATGATTTAGCTCCAAATCAATGCGAAGTAGAAGGCATAGCTTGAAATCCATGGAAATCAAATGGTTTAGCTTCAAATACTTGTGATATACATGATTTAGCTTCAACAGCATGCGAAACAAACGAGTTAGATTCAAATACCATGCGAAAAACATGATTTAGCTTCAAATCAATGCGAAGGAAAGGGGTGATCTTCTAATCCATGCTAATCAAATGGTTCATATACAAATACTTGTGATATACATGATTTAGCTTCAACAGCGTGCGAAACAAACGAGTTAGCTTTAAATCCATGCGAAACACATGATTTAGCTCCAAATCAATGCGAAGTAGAAGGCATAGCTTCAAATCCATGGAAATGAAATGGTTTAGCTTCAAATACTTGTGATATACATGATATAGCTTCAAATGCAGGCGAAACGAACAAGTTGGCTTTAAATCCATGCGAAACACATGATTTTGCTTCAAATCAATGCGAAGTAGAAGGCTTATGTTCGAATCCATGCGAAACAAATGGTTTAGCTTCAAATACCTGTGATATACATGATTTAGCTATAAATGCATGCGAAACAAACGAGTTATCTTCAAATCCATGCGAAACACATGATTTAGCTTCCAATCAATGCGAAGTAGAAGTCTTATATTCGAATCCATGCGAAACAAATGGTTCAGCTTCAAATAATTGTGATGTACATGATTTAGATTCAACAGCATGCGAAACAAACGAGTTAGCTTCAACTCCATGCGCAACACATGATTTTGCTTCAAATCAATGCGAAGTAGAAGGCTTATGTTCGAATCCATGCGAAACAAATGGTTTAGCTTCAAATACCTGTGATATACATGATTTAGCTCTAAATGCATACGATACAAACGAGTTAGCTTCAAATCCATGCGAAACACATGATTTAGCTTCCAATCAATGCGAAATAGAAGGCTTATATTCGTATCCATGCGAAACAAATGGTTTAGCTTCAAATCAATGCGAAGTAGAAGACTTAGCTTCAAATACATGAGAAACAAATGTTTTATCTTCAAACACTTGCGAGTATAAGTGATATAGCTTCAAATTCAGGCGAAACAAACGAGTTAGCTTCAAATCCATGCGAAACATATGATTTAGCTTCAAATGAATGGGAAGTCGAAGGCTTAGCTTCAAATCCATGCGAATCAAATGGTTTAGCTTCAAATACTTGTGATGTACATGATTTAGTTTCAACTGCATGCGAAACAAACGAGTTAGCTTCAAATCCATGCGGAACTTATGATTTAGCTTCATATCATGCGAAGTAGAAGGCTTAGCTTCAAATCCGTGCGAAACACATGATTTAGATTCAAATACTTGCGATATAAATGAAATAAATTCAAATGCAGACGAACGAATGAGTTATCTTCAAATTCATGCAAAACACACGATTTAGCTGCAAATCAGTTCGACGTAGAAGGCTCAGCTTCAAATCCAAGCGAAACAAATGGTTTAGATTCAGATACTTGTGATAAACATGATTTAGCTTCAACTGCATGCGAAACAAACGAGTTAGCTTCCAATCCAAGAGAAACACATGATTTAGCTTCAAATCATGCGAAGTAGAAGACTTAGATTCAAATAATTGTGATATACGTGATTTAGCTTCAACTGCATGCGAAACATACGAGTTAGCTTCAAATCCATGCGAAGTAGTAGGACTATCTTCAAATACATGAGAAACAAGTGATTTACCTTCAGATAATTGCGACATAAGTGATATAGCTTCAACTACAGGGGAAAAAATCGAGTTAGCTCCAAATCCATGCGAAACACACGATGTAGCTACAAATTCATACAAAACACATGGATTAGCTTAATATGCATGCGTAACAAATGGTTTAGCTTCAAATCAAAGCGAAACAAATGGTATAGATTCAGATACTTGTGATAAACATGATTTAGCTTCAAATCATGCGAAGTAGAAGGCTTAGCTTCAAATCCGAGCGAAACACATGATTTAGATTCAAATACTTGCGATATAAGTGAAATAACTTCTAATGCAGACGAACGAACGAGTTATCTTCAAATTGAAGCGAAACACATGATTTAGCTTCAAATCATACGAAGTAGAAGGCTTAGCTTCAAATCCGTGCGAAACACATGATTTAGCTTCAAATACTTGCGAATATAAGTGATATAGCTTCAAAAGCAAGGTGAGAGAAACGTGTTAGCTTCAAATCCATGCTGCTGAAATGATTTAGCTCCAAATCAATGCGAAGTAGAAGGCATAGCTTGAAATCCATGGAAATCAAATGGTTTAGCTTCAAATACTTGTGATATACATGATTTAGCTTCAACAGCATGCGAAACAAACGAGTTAGATTCAAATACCATGCGAAAAACATGATTTAGCTTCAAATCAATGCGAAGGAAAGGGGTGATCTTCTAATCCATGCTAATCAAATGGTTCATATACAAATACTTGTGATATACATGATTTAGCTTCAACAGCGTGCGAAACAAACGAGTTAGCTTTAAATCCATGCGAAACACATGATTTAGCTCCAAATCAATGCGAAGTAGAAGGCATAGCTTCAAATCCATGGAAATGAAATGGTTTAGCTTCAAATACTTGTGATATACATGATATAGCTTCAAATGCAGGCGAAACGAACAAGTTGGCTTTAAATCCATGCGAAACACATGATTTAGCTACATATCAATGCGAAGTAGAAGGCTTAGCTTCAAATTAATGAGAAACTAATGATTTAGCTTCAGATACTTGCGATATAAGTGTCTGATATTCAACTGCATGCGAAACAAACGGGTTATCTTCAAATCCATGCGAAACATATGATTTACCTTCAAATCAATGAGATGTAGAAGGCTTAGATTCATATCCATGCGATACGAATGATTTAGCTTCAAATACTTGCTAATACAAGTGATATAGCTTCAAATGCAGGCGAAACAAACGAGTTACCTTCAGATCCATGTGAAACACATGATTTAGCTTCAAATCAATGCGAAGACGAATTCTTATCTTCAAATACATGCGAAACGAATGATTTAGCTTCAAATACTTGCGAATATAAGTGATATAGCTTCAAAAGCAAGGTGAAAGAAACGTGTTAGCTTCAAATCCATGCTGCTGAAATGATTTAGCTTCAAATCAATGCGAAGTAGGAGGCAGATCTTCGAATCCATGCGGAACAAATGGTTTAGCTTCACATACTTGTGATATACATGATTTAGCTTCAACAGCGTGCGAAACAAACGAGTTAGCTTCAAATCCATGCGAAACACATGATTTAGCTTCAAACCAATGCGAAGTAGAAGGGTTATCTTTGAATCCATGGAAATCAAATGGTTTAGCTTCAAATACTTGTGATATACATGATTTAGCTTCAACAGCGTGCGAAACAAACGAGTTAGCTTTAAATCCATGCGAAACACATGATTTAGCTCCAAATCAATGCGAAGTAGAAGGGAAAGCTTCAAATCCATGGAAATCAAATGGTTTAGCTTTAAATACTTGTGATATACATGATTTAGCTTCAACAGCATGCGAAACAAACGAGTTAGCTTCAAATCCATGCGAAACACATGATTTAGCTTCAAACCAATGCGAAGTAGAAGGGTTATCTTTGAATCCATGCGAAACAAATGGTTTAGCTTCAAACGCTTGTGATATACATGATTTAGCTTCAACAGCATGCGAAACAAACGAGATAGCTTCAAAAACCATGCGAAACACATGATTTAGCTTCAAATCGATGCGAAGTAGAAGGCTTATCTACGAATCCATGCGAAACAAATGGATTAGCTGCATATGCTTGTGATATACATGATTCAGCATCAACTGCATGCGAAACAAACGAGTTAGCTTCAAATCCAGGGGAAGCACATGATTTAAATTCGTATCAATGCGAAGTAGAAGGCTTCGATTCACATCCAAGCGAAACAAATGGATTAGCTTCAAATACTTGTGATATACATGATTTAGCTTCAACTGCATGAGAGACAAACGAGACAGCTTCAAATCCTGGGGAAGCACATGATTTAAATTCGAATCAATGCGAAGTAGAAGGCATAGCTTCGAATCCATGCGAAACAAATGGTTAAGCTTCAAATACTTGTGATATACATGATTTAGCTTCAACAGCATGCGAAACAAACGAGTTAGCTTCAAATCCATGCGGAACACATGATTTAGCTCCAAATCAATGCGAAGTATGAGGCTTATATTCAAATCCATGCGAAACAAATCGTTTAGCTTCAAATACTTGTGATATACATGATTTAGCTTCAACTGCATGCGAAACAAACGAGTTAGCTTCTAATCCATGCGCAACACATGATTTAGCTTCAAATCAATGCGAAGTAGAAGGGTTATCTTCGAATCCATGCGAAACAAATGGTTTAGCATCAAACACTTGTGATATCCATGATTTAGCTTCAACTGCATGCGAAACAGACGAGATCGCTTTAAATCCATGCGAAACACATGATTTAGCTCCAAATCAATGCGAGGTAGAAGGCTTAGCTTCAAATCCATGCGAATCAAACGGTTTAGCTTCAAATACTTGTGATATACTTGATTTAGCTTCAACAGCATGCGAAACAAACGAGTTAGCTTCAAAAACCATGCGAAAAACATGATTTAGCTCCAAATCGATGCGAAGTAGAAGGATTAACTACGAATCCATGCGAACCAAATGGTTTAGCTTCAAACACTTGTGATATACATGATTTAGATTCAACAGCATGCGAAACAAACGAGTTAGCTTCAAAAACCTTGCGGAACACATGATTTAGCTTCAAATCGATGCGAAGTAGAAGGCTTATCTACGAATCTATGCGAAATAAATGGTTTAGCTGCAAATACTTGTGATATACATAATTCAGCATCAACTGCATGCGAAACAAACGAGTTAGCTTCAAATCCATGCGAAACACATGATTTAGCTTCAAATCAATGCGAAGTGGAAGACTGTTCTTTGAACCAATGCGAAACAAATGGTTTAGCTTCAAATCAATGCGAAGTAGGTGGCAGATCTTCGAATCCATGCGGAACAAATGGTATAGCTTCACATACTTGTGATATACATGATTTAGCTTCAACAGCATGCGAAACTAACGAGTTAGCTTCAAATCCATGCGAAACACATGATTTAGCTTCAAATCAATCCGAAGTAGAAAGCTGATGGTCGAATCCATGTGAAACAAATGGTTTAGATTCAAATACTTGTGATATACATGATTTAGCTTCAACTGCATGCGAAACAAACGAGTTAGCTTTAAATCCATGCGAAACATATGATTTAGCTCCAAATCAATGCGAAGTAGAAGGCATAGCTTCAAATCCATGGAAATCAAATGGTTTAGCTTCAAATACTTGTGATATACATGATTTAGCTTCAACAGCATGCGAAACAAACGAGTTAGCTTCAAATCCATGCGGAACACATGATTTAGCTCCAAATCAATGCGAAGTAGGAGGCTTATCTTCAAATCCATGCGAAACAAATCGTTTAGCTTCAAATACTTGTGATATACATGATTTAGCTACAACTGCATGCGAAACAAACGAGTTAGCTTCTAATCCATGCGCAACACATGATTTAGCTTCAAATCAATGCGAAGTAGAAGGGTTATCTTCGAATCCATGCGAAACAAATGGTTTAGCTTCAAACACTTGTGATATCCATGATTTAGCTTCAACTGCATGCGAAACAACAAGTTAGCTTTAAATCCATGCGAAACACATGATTTAACTCCAAATCAATGCGAAGTGGAAGACTGATCTTTGAATCAATGCGAAACACATGATTTAGCTTCAAATCAATGCGAAGTAGAAGGGTTATCTTCGAATCCATGCGAAACAAATGATTTAGCTTCAAACACTTGTGATATACATGATTTAGCTTCAACTGCATGCGAAACAAACGAGTTAGCTTTAAATCCATGCGAAACACATGATTTAGCTTCAAATCAATGCGAAGTAGAAGGGTTATCTTCGAATCCATGCGAAACAAATGATTTAGCTACAAACACTTGTGATATACATGATTTAGCTTCAACTGCATGCGAAACAAACGAGTTAGCTTTAAATCCATGCGAAACACATGATTTAGCTCCAAATAAATGCGAAGTAGAAGGCATAGCTTCAAATCCATGGGAATCAAATGGTTTATCTTCAAATACTTGTGATATGCATGACTTATCTTCAACTGCATGCGAAACAAACGAGTTAGCTTCAAATCCATACGAAACACATGATTTAAATTCAAATCAATGCGAACTAGAAGGGTTATCATCAAATCCGTACGAATCAAATGGTTTTGCTTCAAATACTTGTGATATACATGATTTAGCTTCAACAGCAAGCGAAACAAACGAGTTAGCTTCAAATCCGTGCGAAACACATGATTTAAGTTCAAATCAATGCGAACTAGGATGGTTATCTTCAAATCCATGCAAATCAAACCGTTTAGCTTCAAATACTTGTGATATTCATGATTTAACTTCAACAGCATGCGAAACAAACGTGTTAGCTTCAAATCCATGCGAAACACATGATTTAGCTCCAAATCAATGCGAAGTAAAGAGGATTATCTTCAAATCGATGCGAATCAAACCGTTTAGCTTCAAATACTTGTGATATTCATGATTTAACTTCAACTGCATGTGAAACAAACGAGTTAGCTTAAAATCCAAGCGAAACACATTGTTTAGCTTCAAATCAGTACGAAGTAGAAGGCTGAGCTTCAAATCCAAGCGAAACACATTATTTATCTTCAAATCATTGCGAGGTAGAAGGCTTAGCTTCAAATCCATGCGAATCAAACGGTATAGTTTCAAATACTTGTGATATACTTGATTTATATTCAAGTGCATGCGAAACAAACGCGATAGCTTCAAATCCATGCGAGACATATGATTTAACATCAAATCAATGCGAAGTAGAAGGCATAGCTTCAAATCCATGGGAATAAAATGGGTTAGCTTCAAATACTTGTGATATACATGATTTAACTTCAACTGCATGTGATACAAACGAGTTAGCTTAAAATCCAAGCGGAACACATTATTTATCTTCAAATCAATGCGAAGTAGAAGGCATAGCTTCAAATCCATGGAAATCAACTGGTTTAGCTTCAAAGACTTGTGATATACATGATTTATCTTCAACAGCATGCGAAACAAACGAGTTAGCTTCAAATCCATGCGAAACACATGATTTAGCTTCAAACCAATGCGAAGTAGAAGGGTTATCTTCGAATCCATGCGAAACAAATGGTTTAGCTTCAAACACTTGTGATATACATGATTTAGCTTCAACAGCATGCGAAACAAACGAGTTAGCTTCAAAAACCATGCGAAACACATGATTTAGCTTCAAATCGATGCGAAGGAGAAGGCTTATCTACGAATCCATGCGAAACAAATGGTTTAGCTGCAAATGCTTGTGATATACTTGATTCAGCATCAACTGCATGCGAAACAAACGAGTTAGATTCAAATCCAGGAGAAGCACATGATTTAAATTCGAATCAATGCGAAGTAGAAGGCATAGCTTCGAATGCATGAAAAACAAATGGTTAAGCTTCAAATACTTGTGATATACATGATTTAGCTTCAACTGCATGCGAAACAAACGAGTTAGCTTCAAATCCATACGAACCACATCATTTAGCTTCAGATCCTTGCGAAACACATGATTTAGCTTCAAATCAATGCGAAGTAGAAGGCTTAGCTTCAAATCCATGGGACTCAAATGGTTTAGCTTCAAATACTTGTGATATACATGAATCAGCTTCAACAGCATGCGAAACAAACGAGTTAGTTTCAAATCCATGCGAAACACATGATTTAGGGCGAAGTAGAATACTGATCTTTGAATCCATGCGAAACAAGAGGTTTAGCTTCAAATCCATGCGAAACATATGATTTACCTTCAAATCAATGAGATGTAGAAGGCTTAGATTCATATCCATGCGACACGAATGATTTAGCTTCAAATACTTGCGAATATAAGTGATATAGCTTCAAAAGCAAGGTGAGAGAAACGTGTTAGCTTCAAATCCATGCTGCTGAAATGATTTAGCTTCAAGTCAATGCGAAGTAGGAGGCAGATCTTCGAATCCATGCGGAACAAATGGTATAGCTTCACATACTTGTGATATACATGATTTAGCTTCAACAGCATGCGAAACTAACGAGTTAGCTTCAAATCCATGCGAAACACATGATTTAGCTACAAATCAATTCGAAGTAGAAAGCTGATGGTCGAATCCATGTGAAACAAATGGTTTAGCTTCAAATACTTGTGATATACATGATTTAGCTTCAACTGCATGCGAAACAAACGAGTTAGCTTTAAATCCATGCGAAACACATGATTTAGCTCCAAATCAATGCGAACTAGAAGGGTTATCATCAAATCCATGCGAATCAAATGGTTTTGCTTCAAATACTTGTGATATACATGATTTAGCTTCAACAGCAAGCGAAACAAACGAGTTAGCTTCAAATCCATGCGAAACAATGATTTAGCTTCAAACCAATGCGAAGTAGAAGGCTTAGCTTCAAATCCATGCCAATCAAACGGTTTAGCTTCAAATACTTGTGATAAACATGGTTCAGCTTCAAGTGCATGCGAAATAATCGAATTAGCTCCAAATCCATGCGAAACTCATGATTTAGGTCCAAATCAATGCGAAGCAGAAGGCTGATGTTCGAATCCATGCGAAACAAAGGATTTGCTTCAAATACTTGTGATATACATGATTTAGCTTCAACTGCATGCGAAACAAACGAGTTAGCATCAAATCCATGCGAAACACATGATTTAGCTTCAAATCAATGCGAAGTAGAACGATTATCTTCGAATCCATGCAAAACAAATGGTTTAGCTTCAAACACTTGTGATATACATGATTTAGCTTCAGCTGCATGCGAAACAAACTAGTTAGCTTTAAACCCATGCGAAACACATGATTAAACTCCAAATCAATGCGAAGTAGAAGGCTTTGCTTCAAATCCATGCGAAACACATGATTTAGCTTCAAATCAATGCGAAGAAGAGGGGTGATCTTCGAATCCATGCTAATCAAATGGTATATATTCAAATACTTGTGATATACATGATTTAGCTTCAACAGCATGCGAAACAAACGAGTTAGCTTCAAATCCATGCGGAACACATGATTTAGCTCCAAATCAATGCGAAGTAGAAGGCATAGCTACAAATCCATGCGAATCAAACGTTTTAGCTTCAAATACTTGTGATATACATGATTTAGCTTCAACTGCATGCGATATAAACGGGTTAGCTTCAAATCCATGCGAAACACATGATTTAGCATCAAATCAATGCGAAGTAGAAGGCATAGCTTCAAATCCATGGAAATCAAATGGTTTAGCTTCAAATGCTTGTGATATACATGATTCAGCATCAACTGCATGCGAAACAAACGAGTTAGCTTCAAATCCAGGGGAAGCACATGATTTAAATTCGTATCAATGCGAAGTAGAAGGCTTCGATTCACATCCAAGCGAAACAAATGGATTAGCTTCAAATACTTGTGATACACATTATTTAGCTTCAACTGCATGAGAGTCAAACGAGATAGCTTCAAATCCTGGGGAAGCACATGATTTAAATTCGAATCAATGCGAAGTAGAAGGCATATCTTCGAATCCATGCGAAACAAATGGTTAAGCTTCAAATACTTGTGATATACATGATTTAGCTTCAACTGCATGCGAAACAAACGAGTTAGCTTCAAATCCATACGAACCACATCATTTAGCTTCAGATCCATGCGAAACACATGATTTAGCTTCAAATCAATGCGAAGTAGAAGGCTGAACTTCGTATCCATTCGAAACAAATGGTTTAGCATGAAATACTTGTGATATACTTGATTTAGCTTCAACAGCATGCGAATCAAACGAGTTAGCTTCAAATCTATGCGAAACACATGATTTAGCTTCAAATCAATTCGAAGTAGAAGGCATAGCTTCAAATCCATGGGACTCAAATGGTTTAGCTTCAAATACTTGTGATATACATGAATCAGCTTCAACAGCATGCGAAACAAACGAGTTAGTTTCAAATCTATGCGAAACAGATGATTTAGGGCGAAGTAGAATACTGATCTTTGAATCCATGCGAAACAAGAGGTTTTTATAGCTTCAAATCCATGCGAAACATATGATTTACCTTCAAATCAATGAGATGTAGAAGGCTTAGATTCATATCCATGCGATACGAATGATTTAGCTTCAAATACTTGCGAATATAAGTGATATAGCTTCAAAAGCAAGGTGAAAGAAACGTGTTAGCTTCAAATCCATGCTGTTGAAATGATTTAGCTTCAAATCAATGCGAAGTAGGAGGCAGATCTTCGAATCCATGCGGAACAAATGGTTTAGCTTCACATACTTGTGATATACATGATTTAGCTTCAACAGCATGCGAAACTAACGAGTTAGCTTCAAATCCATGCGAAACACATGATTTAGCTTCAAATCAATCCGAAGTAGAAAGCTGATGGTCGAATCCATGTGAAACAAATGGTTTAGCTTCAAATACTTGTGATATACATGATTTAGCTTCAACTGCATGCGAAACAAACGAGTTAGCTTTAAATCCATGCGAAACATATGATTTAGCTCCAAATCAATACGAAGTAGAAGGCATAGCTTCAAATCCATGGAAATCAAATGGTTTAGCTTCAAATACTTGTGATATTCATGATTTAACTTCAACTGCATGTGAAACAAACGAGTTAGCTTAAAATCCAAGCGAAACAGATTATTTATCTTCAAATCAATGCGAGGTAGAAGGCTTAGCTTCAAATCCATGCGAAACAAACGTGTTAGCTTCAAATCCATGCGAAACACATGATTTAGCTTCAAATCAATGCGAAGTAGAACGATTATCTTCGAATCCATGCAAAACAAATGGTTTAGCTTCAAACACTTGTGATATACATGATTTAGCTTCAGCTGCATGCGAAACAAACTAGTTAGCTTTAAACCCATGCGAAACACATGATTAAACTCCAAATCAATGCGAAGTAGAAGGCTTTGCTTCAAATCCATGCGAAACACATGATTTAGCTTCAAATCAATGCGAAGAAGAGGGGTGATCTTCGAATCCATGCTAATCAAATGGTACATATTCAAATAATTGTGATATACATGATTTAGCTTCAACAGCATGCGAAACAAACGAGTTAGCTTCAAATCCATACGGAACACATGATTTAGCTCCAAATCAATGCGAAGTAGGAGGCTTATCTTCAAATCCATGCGAAACAAATCGTTTAGCTTCAAATACTTGTGATATACTTGATTTAGCTTCAACTGCATGCGAAACAAACGAGTTAGCTTCTAATCCATGCGCAACACATGATTTAGCTTCAAGTCAATGCGAAATAGAAGGGTTATCTTCGAATCCATGCGAAACAAATGGTTTAGATTCAAACACTTGTGATATCCATGATTTAGCTTCAACTGCATGCGAAACAACGAGTTAGCTTTAAATCCATCCGAAACACATGATTTAACTCCAAATCAATGCGAAGTAGAAGGCATAGCTTCAAATCCATGGGAATCAAATGGTTTATCTTCAAATACTTGTGATATGCATGACTTATCTTCAACTGCATGCGAAACAAACGAGTTAGCTTCAAATCCATACGAAACACATGATTTAAATTCAAATCAATGCGAACTAGAACGGTTATCATCAAATCCGTGCGAATCAAATGGTTTTGCTTCAAATACTTGTGATATACATGATTTAGCTTCAACAGCAAGCGAAACAAACGAGTTAGCTTCAAATCCGTGCGAAACACATGATTTAAGTTCAAATCAATGCGAACTAGGGTGGTTAACATCAAATCCGTGCGAATCAAATGGTTTAGCTCCAAATACTTGTGATATATATGATTTAGGTTCAACAGCATGCGAAACAAACGAGTTAGCTTCAAATCCATGCGAAACACATGAATTAGCTTCAAACCAATGCGAAGAAGAAGGATTATCTTCGAATCCATGCGAAACAAATGGTTTAGCTTCAAACACTTGTGATATACATGATTTAGATTCAACAGCATGCGAAACAAACGAGTTAGCTTCAAAAACCGTGCGAAACACATGATTTAGCTTCAAATCGATGCGAAGTAGAAGGCTTATCTACGAATCTATGCGAAATAAATGGTTTAGCAGCAAATACTTGTGATATCCATAATTCAGCATCAACTGCATGCGAAACAAACGAGTTAGCTTCAAATCCATGCGAAACACATGATTTAGCTTCAAATCAATGCGAAGTGGAAGACTGTTCTTTGAACCAATGCGAAACAAATGGTTTAGCTTCAAATACTTGTGATATACATGATTTAGCTTCAACAGCATGCGAAACAAACAAGTTAGCTTAAAATCCAAGCGAAACACATTGTTTAGCTTCAAATCAATACGAAGTAGAAGGCTGAGCTTCAAATCCAAGCGAAACACATTATTTATCTTCAAATCATTGCGAGGTAGAAGGCTTAGCTTCAAATCCATGCGAATCAAACGGTTAGTTTCAAATACTTGTGATATACTTGATTTATATTCAAGTGCATGCGAAACAAACGCGATAGCTTCAAATCCATGCGAGACATATGATTTAACATCAAATCAATGCGAAGTAGAAGGCATAGCTTCAAATCCATGGGAATAAAATGGGTTAGCTTCAAATACTTGTGATATACATGATTTAACTTCAACTGCATGTGATACAACCAAGTTAGCTTAAAATCCAAGCGAAACATACGATTTAGCTTCAATATCAAACGATATACACGATTTCGCTTCAAATTCGTGCGAAATAGCGATTTTAAACAAACGATTTAGCTTCAAATTCATGCGAAATGAACAATTTAGCTTCAGATTCATGCGAAATACACGAATTAGCTTTAAATCAACGCGAAACATACGATTTAGTTTCAATATCATGCGAAACACACGATTTCGATTGAAATTCGTGCGAAATAGCGATTTTCAACAAACGATTTAGCTTCAAATTCATGCGAAATGAACAATTTAGCTTCAGATTCATGCGAAAAACACGAATTAGCTTTAAATCAACGCGAAACATACGATTTAACTTTAATATCAAGCGAAACACACGATTTCGCTTCAAATTCGTGCGAAATAGAGATTTTAAACAAAGATTTATCTTCAAATTCATGCGAAATGAACAATTTAGCTTCAGATTAATGCGAAATACACGAATTAGCTTTAAATCAAAGCGAAACATACGATTTAGCTTCAATATCAAACGATATACACGATTTCGCTTCAAATTCGTGCGAAATAGCGATTTTAAACAAACGATTTAGCTTCAAATTCATGCGAAATGAACAATTTAGCTTCAGATTCATGCGAAATACACGAATTAGCTTTAAATCAACGCGAAACATACGATTTAGTTTCAATATCATGCGAAACACACGATTTCGATTGAAATTCGTGCGAAATAGCGATTTTCAACAAACGATTTAGCTTCAAATTCATGCGAAATGAACAATTTAGCTTCAGATTCATGCGAAATACACGAATTAGCTTTAAATCAACGCGAAACATACGATTTAGCTTCAATATCATGCGATATACACGATTTCGCTTCAAATTCGTGCGAAATAGCGATTTTAAACAAACGATTTAGCTTCAAATTCATGTGATATGAACAATTTAGCTTCAGATTAATGCGAAATATACGAATTAGCTTTAAATCAACGCGAAACATACGATTTAGCAGAAATACCATGCGATATACCCGATTTCGCTTCAAATTCGTGAGAAGTAGCGATTTTAAACATTCGATTTAGCTTCAAATTCATGCGAAATGAACAATTTAGCTTCAGATTCATGCGAAATACACGAATTAGCTTTAAATCAACGCGAAACACACGATTTAGCAGAAATATCATGCGATATACACGATTTCGCTTCAAATTCGTGCGAAATAGCGATTTTAAACAAACGATTTAGCTATAAATTCATGTGATATGAACAATTTAGCTTCAGATTAATGCGAAATACACGAAATAGCTTTAAATCAACGCGAAACATACGATTTAGCAGAAATATCATGCGATATACACGATTTCGCTTCAAATTCTTGCGAAATAGAGATTTTAAACAAACGATTTAGCTTCAAATTCATGTGATATGAACAATTTAGCTTCAGATTAATGCGAAATACACGAATTAGCTTTAAATCAACGCGAAACATACGATTTAGCTTCAATATCACGCGAAACACACGATTTGGTTTGAAATTCGTGCGAAATATCGATTTTAAACAAACGATTTAGCTTCAAATTCATGTGATATGAACAATTTAGCTTCATATTAATGCGAAATAAACGAATTAGCTTTAAATCAACGCGAAACATACGATTTAGCAGAAATATCATGCGATATACACGATTTCGCTACAAATTCTTGCGAAATAGCGATTTTAAACAAACGATTTAGCTTCAAATTCATGCGAAATGAACAATTTTGCTTCAGATTAATGCGAACTACACGAATTAGCTTTAAATCAACGCGAAACATACGATTTAGCTTCAATATCATGCGAAACACACGATTTCGATTGAAATTCGTGCGAAATAGCGATTTTCAACAAACGATTTAGCTTCAAATTCATGCGAAATGAACAATTTAGCTTCAGATTAATGCGAAATACACGAATTAGCTTTAAATCAACGCGAAACATACGATTTAGCTTCGATATCATGCGAAACACACGATTTCGCTTCAAATTCGTGCGAAATAGCGATTTTAAACAAACGATTTAGCTTCAAATTCATGCGAAATGAACAATTTAGCTTCAGATTCATGCGAAATACACGAAATAGCTTTAAATCAACGCGAAACATACGATTTAGCAGAAATATCATGCGATATACACGATTTCGCTTCAAATTCGTGCGAAATAGCGATTTTAAACAAACGATTTAGCTACAAATTCATGTGATATGAACAATTTAGCTTCAGATTAATGCGAAATACACGAAAAAGCTTTAAATCAACGCAAAACATACGATTTAGCAGAAATATCATGCGATATACACGATTTCGCTTCAAATTCTTGCGAAATAGCGATTTTAAACGAACGATTTAGCTTCAAATTCATGTGATATGAACTATTTAACTTCAGATTCATGCGAAATACACGAATTAGCTTTAAATCAACGCGAAACATACGATTTAACTTCAATATCAAGCGATATACACGATTTCGCTTCAAATTCGTGAGAAATAGCGATTTTAAACAAACGATTTAGCTTCAAATTATGCGAAATGAACAATTTAGCTTCAGATTCATGCGAAATACACGAATTAGCTTTAAATCAACGCGAAACATACGATTTAGCTTCAATATCATGCGATATACACGATTTCGCTTCAAATTCGTGCGAAATAGCGATTTTAAACAAACGATTTAGCTTCAAATTCATGTGATATGAACAATTTAGCTTCAAATTCATGTGATATGAACAATTTAGCTTCAGATTAATGCGAAATACACGAATTAGCTCTAAATCAACGCGAAACATACGATTTAGCAGAAATATCATGCGATATACACGATCTCGCTTCAAATTCTTGCGAAATAGCGATTTTAAACAAACGATTTAGCTTCAAATTAATGTGATATGAACTATTTAACTTCAGATTAATGCGAAATACACGAATTAGCTTTAAATCAACGCGAAACATACGATGTAACTTCAATATCATGCGTAACACACGATTTCGATTCAAATTAGTGCGAAATAGAGATTGTAAACAAACGATTTAGCTTCAAATTCATGCGAAATGAACAATTTAGCTTCAGATTAATGCGAAATACACGAATTTATCTTTAAATCAACGCGAAACATACGATTTAGCTTCAATATCATGCGAAACACACGATTTAGCTTCAAATTCATGCGAAATGAACAATTTAGCTTCAGATTAATGCGAAATACACGAATTAGCTTTAAATCAACGCGAAACATACGATTTAGCTTCAATATCATGCGAAACACACGATTTCGCTTCAAATTCGTGCGAAATAGCGATTTTAAACAAACGATTTAGTTTCCAATTCATGCGAAATGAACAATTTAGCTTCAGATTCATGCGAAATACACGAATTAGCTTTAAATGAACGCGAAACAAACGATTTAACTTCAATATCAAACGATATACACGATTTCGCTTCAAATTCGTGCGAAATAGCGATTTTAAACAAACGATTTAGCTTCAAATTCATGTGATATGAACTATTTAACTTCAGATTCATGCGAAATACACGAATTAGCTTTAAATCAACGCGAAACATACGATTTAGCTTCAAATTCATGTGATATGAACAATTTAGCTTCAGATTAATGCGAAATACACGAATTAGCTCTAAATCAACGCGAACATACGATTTAGCAGAAATATCATGCGATATACACGATTTCGCTTCAAATTCGTGCAAAATAGCGATTTTAAACAAACGATTTAGCTTCAAATTCATGTGATATGAACAATTTAGCTTCAGATTAATGCGAAATACACGAATTAGCTCTAAATCAACGCGAAACATACGATTTAGCAGAAATATCATGCGATATACACGATTTCGCTTCAAATTCTTGCGAAATAGCGATTTTAAACAAACGATATAGCTTCAAATTCATGTGATATGAACTATTTAACTTCAGATTCATGCGAAATACACGAATTAGCTTTAAATTAACTCGAAATATACGATGTAACTTCAATATCATGCGAAACACACGATTTCGATTCAAATTCGTGCGAAATAGAGATTTTAAACAAACGATTTAGCTTCAAATTCATGCGAAATGAACAATTTAGCTTCAGATTCATGCGAAATACACGAATTAGCTTTAAATCAACGCGAAACATACGATTTAGCTTCAATATCATGCGATATACACGATTTCGCTTCAAATTCGTGCGAAATAGCGATTTTCAACAAACGATTTACCTTCAAATTCATGCGAAATGAACAATTTAGCTTCAGATTAATGCGAAATACACGAATTAGCTTTAAATCAACGCGAAACATACGATTTAGCAGAAATATCATGCGATATACACGATTTCGCTTCAAATTCGTGAGAAATAGCGATTTTAAACAAACGATTTAGCTTCAAATTTATGCGAAATGAACAATTTAGCTTCAGATTAATGCGAAATACACGAATTAGCTCTAAATCAACGCGAAACATACGATTTAGCAGAAATATCATGCAATATACACGATTTCGCTTCAAATTCGTGCGAAATAGCGATTTTAAACAAACGATTTAGCTTCGAATTCATGTTATATGGACAATTTAGCTTCAGATTAATGCGAAATACACGAATTAGCTCTAAATCAACGCGAAACATACGATTTAGCAGAAATATCATGCGATATGCACGATTTCGCTTCAAATTCTTGCGAAATAGCGATTTTAAACAAACGATTTAGCTTCAAATTCATGTGATATGAACTATTTAACTTCAGATTCATGCGAAATACACGAATTAGCTTTAAATCAACGCGAAACATACGATTTAACTTCAATATCAAGCGATACACACGATTTCGCTTCAAATTCTTGCGAAATAGAGATTTTAAACAAACGATTTAGC
>NW_027477187.1:0-91754 GCF_051020955.1 Megalopta genalis
TATATCGCAAGTATATGAAGCTAATCCAATTGTTTCGCATGGATTCGAGGATAAGCCTTCCACTTCGCATTGATTTGAAACTAAATCATGTGTTTCGCATGGATTTGAATCGAACTCGTTTGTTTCGAATGCTGTTGAAGCTAAATCATGTATATCACAAGTATTTGAAGTTAAACAATTTGTTTCGCATGGATTCGATGATAACCCATGTACTTCGCATTGATTTGAAGCTAAATCATGTGTTCGCATGGATTTGAAGCTACCTCGTTTGTTTCGCATGCTGTTGATGCTAAATCAAGTGCATCACAAGTATTTGAAGCCAAACCATTTGCTTCGCATGGATTCGAAGATCAGCCTTCTACTTCGCATTTATTAGATGCTAAATCATGTGTTTCGCATGGGTTTGAAGCTAACTCGTTTGTTTCGCCTGCATTTGAAGCTTTATCGCTTATATTCACAAGTATGTGAAGCTAAATCTTTCGTTTCGCATGGATTTGAAGCTAAGCCATCAACTTCGCGTTGAATTGATGCTAAATCATGTTTTTCGTTTGGACTTGAAGCTAACTCGTTTATTCCGCATGCTGTTGATGCTAAATCAAGTGTATCACAAGTATTTGAATCCAAATCATGTGTTTCGTATGGATTTGAAGCTAACTCGTTTGTTTCGCATGCAGTTGAAGCTGAATCATGTATATCACAAGCATTTGAACGTAACTATTCGTTTCGCATGGATTCGAAGATAAGCCTTCCACTTCGCATTGATTTCAAGCTAAATCATCGGTTCCGCATGGATTTGAAGCTAACTCGTTTGTTTCGCCTGCATTTGAAGCCATATCACTTATATTTTCAAGTATGTGAAGCTAAATCATTCGTTTCGCATGGATTTGAAGCTAAGCCATCAACTTCGCGTTGACTTGATGCTAAATCATGTTTTTCGTTTGGACTTGAAGCAAACTCGTTTGTTTCGCATGTTGTTGAAGCTAAATCATGTATATCACAAGTATTTGAAGCTAAACCATTTGATTCCCATGGATTTTGAAGCTAAGCTTTCAACTTCGCATTGATTTGAAGATAAATCATGTGTTTCGCATGGATTCGAATCCAACTCGTTTGTTTCGCATGCTGTTGGAACTAAATCATGTATATCACAAGTATTTGAAGCTATATCATTTGTTTCGCATTTATTCGAAGATAACCCCTTTACTTCGCATTGATTTGAAGCTAAATCATGTGTTTCGCATGGATTTGGATCTAACTCGTTTATTTCGCATGCTCTTGAAGCTAAATCATGTGTATCACAAGTATATGAATCTAATCATTTGTTTCGCATGGATTCGAAGATAAGCCTTCCACTTCGCATTGATTTGAAGCTAAATCATGTGTTTCGCATGGATTTGAAGTTAACTCGTTTGTTTCGCATGCAGTTGAAGCTAAATCATGTATATCACAAGTATTTGCAGCTAAACCATTTGTTTCGCATGGATTCGAAGATAACCCTTCTACTTCGCATTGATTTGAAGCTAAATCATGTGTTTCGCATGGATTTGGATCTAACTCGTTTATTTCGCATGCTGTTGAAGCTAAATCATGTGTATCACAAGTATATGAATCTAATCCATTTGTTTCGCATGGATTCGAAGATAAGCCTTCCACTTCGCATTGATTTGAAGCTAAATCATGTGTTTCGCATGGATTTGTGGCTAACTCGTTTTTTTCGCATGCAGTTGATGCTAAATCATGTACATCACAAGTATTTGAAGCTAAACCATTTGTTTCGCATGGATTCGAAGATAATCCATGTTCTTCGCATTCATTTGAAGCTAAATCATGTGTTTCGATTGGATTTGAAGATAACTCGTTTGTTTCGCATGCTGTTAAAGCTAAATCATGTATATCACAAGTATTTGAAGATAAACCATTTGTTTCGCATGGATTCGAAGATAATCCATCTACTTCGCATTGTTTTGAAGCTAAATCATGTGTTTCGCATGGATTTGAAGCTAACTCGTTTGTTTCGCATGCTGTTGAATCTAAATCATGTATATCACAAGTATTTGAAGCTATATCATATGTTTCGCATGGATTCGAAGATAACCCTTCTAATTCGCATTGATTTGAAGCTAAATCATGTGTTTCGCATGGATTTGAAGCTAACTCGTTTGTTTCGCATGCTGTTGAATCTAAATCATGTATATCACAAGTATTTGAAGCTAAACCATTTGTTTCGCATGGATTCGAAGATAAGCCTCCTACTTCGCATTGATTTGAAGCTAAATCATGTGTTTCGCATGGATTTGAAGCTAACTCGTTTGTTTCGCATGCAGTTGAAGCTGAACCATGTATATCACAAGCATTTGAACGTAACTATTCGTTTCGCATGGATTCGAAGATAAGCCTTCCACTTCGCATTGATTTCAAGCTAAATCATCGGTTCCGCATGGATTTGAAGCTAACTCGTTTGTTTCGCCTGCATTTGAAGCCATATCACTTATATTTTCAAGTATGTGAAGCTAAATCATTCGTTTCGCATGGATTTGAAGCTAAGCCATCAACTTCGCGTTGACTTGATGCTAAATCATGTTTTTCGTTTGGACTTGAAGCAAACTCGTTTGTTTCGCATGTTGTTGAAGCTAAATCATGTATATCACAAGTATTTGAAGCTAAACCATTTGATTCCCATGGATTTGAAGCTAAGCTTTCAACTTCGCATTGATTTGAATATAAGTCATGTGATCGCATGGATTTGAAGCTAACTCGTTTGTTTCGCATGCTGTTGAAGCTAAATCAAGTATATTACAAGTATTTGAAGCTAAAGCATTTGTTTCCCATGGATCCGAAGATAAGCCTCCTACTTCGTAATTGATTTGAAGCTAAATCATGTGTTCGCATGGATTTGAATCTAACTCGTTTGTTTCGCATGCTGTTGAAACTAAATCATGTATATCACAAGTATTTGAAGCTATATCATTTGTTTCGCATGGATTCGAAGATAACCCTTCTACTTCGCATTCATTTGATGCTAAATCATGTGTTTCAGATGGATTTGTAGCTAACTCGTTTGTTTCGCATGCAGTTGAAGCTAAATCATGTATATCATAAGTATTTGAAGCTAAACCATTAGTTTCGCATGGATTCGAAGATCAGCCGTCTACTTCGCATTGATTTGATGCTAAATCATGTGTTTCGCATGGATTTGAAGCTAACTCGTTTGTTTCGCATGCAGTTGAAGCTATATCATGTATATCGCAAGTATTTGAAGCAAAACCATTTGTTTCGCATGGATTCGAAGATAAGCCTCCTACTTCGCATTGATTTGAAACTAAATCATGTGTTCGCACGGATTTGAATCTAACTCGTTTGTTTCGCATGCTGTTGATGCTAAATCAAGTGCATCACAAGTATTTGAAGCCAAACCATTTGCTTCGCATGGATTCGAAGATCAGCCTTCTACTTCGCATTTATTAGATGCTAAATCATGTGTTTCGCATGGGTTTGAAGCTAACTCGTTTGTTTCGCCTGCATTTGAAGCTTTATCGCTTATATTCACAAGTATGTGAAGCTAAATCTTTCGTTTCGCATGGATTTGAAGCTAAGCCATCAACTTCGCGTTGAATTGATGCTAAATCATGTTTTTCGTTTGGACTTGAAGCTAACTCGTTTATTCCGCATGCTGTTGATGCTAAATCAAGTGTATCACAAGTATTTGAATCCAAATCATGTGCTTCGCATGGATTTGAAGCTAACTCGTTTGTTTCGCATGCAGTTGAAGCTGAATCATGTATATCACAAGCATTTGAACGTAACTATTCGTTTCGCATGGATTCGAAGATAAGCCTTCCACTTCGCATTGATTTCAAGCTAAATCATCGGTTCCGCATGGATTTGAAGCTAACTCGTTTGTTTCGCCTGCATTTGAAGCCATATCACTTATATTTTCAAGTATGTGAAGCTAAATCATTCGTTTCGCATGGATTTGAAGCTAAGCCATCAACTTCGCGTTGACTTGATGCTAAATCATGTTTTTCGTTTGGACTTGAAGCAAACTCGTTTGTTTCGCATGTTGTTGAAGCTAAATCATGTATATCACAAGTATTTGAAGCTAAACCATTTGATTCCCATGGATTTGAAGCTAAGCTTTCAACTTCGCATTGATTTGAATATAAGTCATGTGTTTCGCTTGGATTTGAAGCTAACTCGTTTGTTTCGCATGCTGTTGAAGCTAAATCATGTATATCACAAGTATTTGAAGCTAAAACATTTGTATCGCATGGAATCGAAGATAAGCCACCTACTTCGCATTGATTTGAAGCTAAATCATGTGTTTCGCATGGATTTGGATCTAACTCGTTTATTTCGCATGCTCTTGAAGCTAAATCATGTGTATCACAAGTATATGAATCTAATCCATTTGTTTCGCATGGATTCGAAGATAAGCCTTCCACTTCGCATTGATTTGAAGCTAAATCATGTGTTTCGCATGGATTTGAAGTTAACTCGTTTGTTTCGCATGCAGTTGAAGCTAAATCATGTATATCACAAATATTTGCAGCTAAACCATTTGTTTCGCATGGATTCGAAGATAACCCTTCTACTTCGCATTGATTTGAAGCTAAATCATGTGTTTCGCATGGATTTGGATCTAACTCGTTTATTTCGCATGCTGTTGAAGCTAAATCATGTATATCACAAGTATTTGAAGCTAAACCATTTGTTTCGCATGGATTCGAAGATAAGCCTCCTACTTCGCATTGATTTGAAGCTAAATCATGTGTTTCGCATGGATTTGAAGCTAACTCGTTTGTTTCGCATGCAGTTGAAGCTGAACCATGTACATCACAAGTATTTGAAGCTAAACCATTTGTTTCGCATGGATTCGAAGATAATCCATGTTCTTCGCATTCATTTGAAGCTAAATCATGTGTTTCGATTGGATTTGAAGATAACTCGTTTGTTTCGCATGCTGTTAAAGCTAAATCATGTATATCACAAGTATTTGAAGATAAACCATTTGTTTCGCATGGATTCGAAGATAATCCATCTACTTCGCATTGTTTTGAAGCTAAATCATGTGTTTCGCATGGATTTGAAGCTAACTCGTTTGTTTCGCATGCTGTTGAATCTAAATCATGTATATCACAAGTATTTGAAGCTATATCATATGTTTCGCATGGATTCGAAGATAACCCTTCTAATTCGCATTGATTTGAAGCTAAATCATGTGTTTCGCATGGATTTGAAGCTAACTCGTTTGTTTCGCCTGCATTTGAAGCCATATCACTTATATTTTCAAGTATGTGAAGCTAAATCATTCGTTTCGCATGGATTTGAAGCTAAGCCATCAACTTCGCGTTGACTTGATGCTAAATCATGTTTTTCGTTTGGACTTGAAGCAAACTCGTTTGTTTCGCATGTTGTTGAAGCTAAATCATGTATATCACAAGTATTTGAAGCTAAACCATTTGATTCCCATGGATTTGAAGCTAAGCTTTCAACTTCGCATTGATTTGAATATAAGTCATGTGATCGCATGGATTTGAAGCTAACTCGTTTGTTTCGCATGCTGTTGAAGCTAAATCAAGTATATTACAAGTATTTGAAGCTAAAGCATTTGTTTCCCATGGATTCGAAGATAAGCCTCCTACTTCGTAATTGATTTGAAGCTAAATCATGTGTTCGCATGGATTTGAATCTAACTCGTTTGTTTCGCATGCTGTTGAAACTAAATCATGTATATCACAAGTATTTGAAGCTATATCATTTGTTTCGCATGGATTCGAAGATAACCCTTCTACTTCGCATTCATTTGATGCTAAATCATGTGTTTCAGATGGATTTGTAGCTAACTCGTTTGTTTCGCATGCAGCTGAAGCTAAATCATGTATATCATAAGTATTTGAAGCTAAACCATTAGTTTCGCATGGATTCGAAGATCAGCCGTCTACTTCGCATTGATTTGATGCTAAATCATGTGTTTCGCATGGATTTGAAGCTAACTCGTTTGTTTCGCATGCAGTTGAAGCTATATCATGTATATCGCAAGTATTTGAAGCAAAACCATTTGTTTCGCATGGATTCGAAGATAAGCCTCCTACTTCGCATTGATTTGAAACTAAATCATGTGTTCGCACGGATTTGAATCTAACTCGTTTGTTTCGCATGCTGTTGATGCTAAATCAAGTGCATCACAAGTATTTGAAGCCAAACCATTTGCTTCGCATGGATTCGAAGATCAGCCTTCTACTTCGCATTTATTAGATGCTAAATCATGTGTTTCGCATGGGTTTGAAGCTAACTCGTTTGTTTCGCCTGCATTTGAAGCTTTATCGCTTATATTCACAAGTATGTGAAGCTAAATCTTTCGTTTCGCATGGATTTGAAGCTAAGCCATCAACTTCGCGTTGAATTGATGCTAAATCATGTTTTTCGTTTGGACTTGAAGCTAACTCGTTTATTCCGCATGCTGTTGATGCTAAATCAAGTGTATCACAAGTATTTGAATCCAAATCATGTGTTTCGCATGGATTTGAAGCTAACTCGTTTGTTTCGCATGCAGTTGAAGCTGAATCATGTATATCACAAGCATTTGAACGTAACTATTCGTTTCGCATGGATTCGAAGATAAGCCTTCCACTTCGCATTGATTTCAAGCTAAATCATCGGTTCCGCATGGATTTGAAGCTAACTCGTTTGTTTCGCCTGCATTTGAAGCCATATCACTTATATTTTCAAGTATGTGAAGCTAAATCATTCGTTTCGCATGGATTTGAAGCTAAGCCATCAACTTCGCGTTGACTTGATGCTAAATCATGTTTTTCGTTTGGACTTGAAGCAAACTCGTTTGTTTCGCATGTTGTTGAAGCTAAATCATGTATATCACAAGTATTTGAAGCTAAACCATTTGATTCCCATGGATTTGAAGCTAAGCTTTCAACTTCGCATTGATTTGAATATAAGTCATGTGTTTCGCTTGGATTTGAAGCTAACTCGTTTGTTTCGCATGCTGTTGAAGCTAAATCATGTATATCACAAGTATTTGAAGCTAAACCATTTGTATCGCATGGAATCGAAGATAAGCCACCTACTTCGCATTGATTTGAAGCTAAATCATGTGTTTCGCATGGATTTGAAGCTAACTCTTTTATTTCGCATGCTGTTGAAGCTAAATCAAGTGTATCACAAGTATTTGAAGATAACAATTTGCTTCGCATGGATTCGAAGATCAGCCTTCTACTTCGCATTGATTAGATGCTAAAACGTGTGTTTCGCATGGGTTTGAAGCTAACTCGTTTGTTTCACCTGCATTTGAAGCTATATCACTTATATTCACAAGTATGTGAAGCTAAATCTTTCGTTTCGCATGGATTTGAAGCTAAGCCGTCAACTTCGCGTTGACTTGATGATAAATCATGTTTTTCGTTTGGACTTGAAGCTAACTCGTTTATTCCGCATGCTGTTGATGCTAAATCAAGTGTATCACAAGTATTTGAATCCAAATCATGTGTTTCGCATGGATTTGAAGCTAACTCGTTTGTTTCGCATGCTGTTGAAGCTGAATCATGTATATCACAAGCATTTGAAGCTAAACTATTCGTTTCGCATGGATTCGAAGATAAGCCTTCCACTTCGCATTGATTTGAAGCTAAATCATGTGTTCCGCATGGATTTGAAGCTAACTCTTTTGTTTCGCATGCTGTTGAAGCTAAATCATGTATATCATATGTATTTGAAGCTAAACCATTAGTTTCGCATGGATTCGAAGATAAGCCACCTACTTCGCATTGATTTGAAGCTAAATCATGTGTTTCGCATGGATTTGAAGCTAACTCTTTTATTTCGCATGCTGTTGAAGCTAAATCATGTATATCGCAAGTATTTGAAGCAAAACCATTTGTTTCGCATGGATACGAAGATAAGCCTCCTACTTCGCATTGATTTGAAACTAAATCATGTGTTCGCACGGATTTGAATCTAACTCGTTTGTTTCGCACGCTGTTCAAGCTAAATCAAGTGTATCACAAGTATTTGAAGCTAAACCATTTGCTTCGCATGTATTCGTAGATCGGCCTTCTACTTCGCAGTTATTAGATGCTAAATCATGTGTTTCGCATGGATTTGAAGCTAACTCGTTTGTTTCGCATGCAGTTGAAGCTAAATCATGCATATCACAAGTATCTGAAGCTAAACAATTTGTTTCGCATGGATTCGAAGATAAGCCTCCTACTTCGCATTGATTTGAAGCTAAATCATGTGTTCGCATGGATTTGAAGCTACCTCGTTTTTTTCGCATGCAGTTGAATCTAAATCATGTATATCACAAGTATTTGAAGCTAAACCATTTGTTTCGCATGGATTCGAAGATAACCCTTCTACTTCGCATTGATTTGAAGTTAAATCATCTGTTTCGCATGAATTTGAATCTAACTCGTTTATTTCGTATGCTGTTGAAGATAAATCATGTATATCACAAGTATATGAAGCTAATCCATCTGTTTCGCATGGATTCGAAGATAAGCCTTCTGCTTCGCATTGATTTGAAGCTAAATCATGTGTTTCGCATGGATTTGAATCTAACTCGTTTGTTTCGCATGCTGTTGAAGATAAATCAAGTGTATCACAAGTATTTGAAGCCAAACCATTTGCTTCGCATGGATTCGAAGATCAGCCTTCTACTTCGCATTGATTAGATGATAAATCATATGTTTCGCATGGATTTGAAGCTAACTCGTTTGTTTCGCATGCAGTTGAAGCTGAATCATGTATATCACAAGTATTTGAACCTAAACTATTCGTTTCGCATGGATTCGAGGATAAGCCTTCCACTTCGCATTGATTTGAAACTAAATCATGTGTTTCGCATGGATTTGAATCGAACTCGTTTGTTTCGAATGCTGTTGAATCTAAATCATGTATATCACAAGTATTTGAAGTTAAACAATTTGTTTCGCATGGATTCGATGATAACCCATGTACTTCGCATTGATTTGAAGCTAAATCATGTGTTCGCATGGATTTGAAGCTACCTCGTTTGTTTCCCATGCTGTTGAAGCTAAATCAAGTGTATCACAAGTATTTGAAGCCAAACCATTTGCTTCGCATGGATTCGAAGATCAGCCTTCTACTTCGCATTTATTAGACGCTAAATCATGTGTTTCGCATGGGTTTGAAGCTAACTCGTTTGTTTCGCCTGCATTTGAAGCTATATCACTTATATTCACAAGTATGTGAAGCTAAATCTTTCGTTTCGCATGGATTTGAAGCTAAGCCATCAACTTCGCGTTGAATTGATGCTAAATCATGTTTTTCGTTTGGACTTGAAGCTAACTCGTTTATTCCGCATGCTGTTGATGCTAAATCAAGTGTATCACAAGTATTTGAATCCAAATCATGTGTTTCGCATGGATTTGAAGCTAACTCGTTTGTTTCGCATGCTGTTGAAGCTGAATCATGTATATCACAAGCATTTGAAGCTAAACTATTCGTTTCGCATGGATTCGAAGATAAGCCTTCCACTTCGCATTGATTTGAAGCTAAATCATGTGTTCCGCATGGATTTGAAGCTAACTCTTTTGTTTCGCATGCTGTTGAAGCTAAATCATGTATATCATATGTATTTGAAGCTAAACCATTAGTTTCGCATGGATTCGAAGATAAGCCACCTACTTCGCATTGATTTGAAGCTAAATCATGTGTTTCGCATGGATTTGAAGCTAACTCTTTTATTTCGCATGCTGTTGAAGCTAAATCAAGTGTATCACAAGTATTTGAAGATAACAATTTGCTTCGCATGGATTCGAAGATCAGCCTTCTACTTCGCATTGACTAGATGCTAAAACTTGTGTTTCGCATGGGTTTGAAGCTAACTCGTTTGTTTCACCTGCATTTGAAGCTATATCACTTATATTCTCAAGTATGTGAAGCTGAATCATTCGTTTCGCATGGATTTGAAGCTAAGCCGTCAACTTCGCGTTGACTTGATGATAAATCATGTTTTTCGCTTGGACTTGAAGCTAACTCGTTTGTTTCGCATGCTGTTGAAGCTAAATCATGTATATCACAAGTATTTGAAGCTAAATCATTTGTTTCGCATGGATTCGAAGATTAGACTTCCACATCGCATTGATTTGAAGCTAAATCATGTGTTTCGCATGGATTTGAAGTTAACTCGTTTGTTTCGCATGCAGTTGAAGCTAAATCAAGTGTATCACAAGTATTTGAAGTCAAACCATTTGCTTCGCATGGATTCGAAGGTCAGCCTTCTACTTCGCATTGATTAGATGCTAATTCTTATGTTTCGCATGGATTTGAAGCTAACTCGTTTGTTTCGCATGCAGTTGAAGCTGAATCATGTATATCACAAGTATTTGCACCTAAACTATTCGTTTCGCATGGATTCGAGGATAAGCCTTCCACTTCGCATTGATTTGAAACTAAATCATGTGTTCGCATGGATTTGAAGCTAACTCGTTTGCTTCGCATGCTGTTGAAGCTGAATCATGTATATCACAAGCATTTGAAGCTAAACTATTCGTTTCGCATGGATTCGAAGATAAGCCTTCCACTTCGCATTGATTTGAAGCTAAATCATGTGTTCCGCATGGATTTGAAGCTAACTCTTTTGTTTCGCATGCTGTTGAAGCTAAATCATGTATATCATAAGTATTTGAAGCTAAACCATTAGTTTCGCATGGATTCGAAGATCAGCCGTCTACTTCGCATTGATTTGATGCTAAATCATGTGTTTCGCATGGATTTGAAGCTAACTCGTTTGTTTCGCATGCAGTTGAAGCTATATCATGTATATCGCAAGTATTTGAAGCAAAACCATTTGTTTCGCATGGATACGAAGATAAGCCTCCTACTTCGCATTGATTTGAAACTAAATCATGTGTTCGCACGGATTTGAATCTAACTCGTTTGTTTCGCACGCTGTTCAAGCTAAATCAAGTGTATCACAAGTATTTGAAGCTAAACCATTTGCTTCGCATGTATTCGTAGATCGGCCTTCTACTTCGCAGTTATTAGATGCTAAATCATGTGTTTCGCATGGATTTGAAGCTAACTCGTTTGTTTCGCATGCAGTTGAAGCTGAATCATGTATATCACAAGCATTTGAAGCTAAACTATTCGTTTCGCATGGATTCGAAGATAAGCCTTCCACTTCGCATTGATTTGAAGCTAAATCATGTGTTCCGCATGGATTTGAAGCTAACTCTTTTGTTTCGCATGCTGTTGAAGCTAAATCATGTATATCACAAGTATTTGAAGTTAAACCATTTGTTTCGCATGGATTCGAAGATAAGCCTCCTACTTCGCATTGATTTGAAGCTAAATCATGTGTTCGCATGGATTTGAAGCTAACTCGTTTGCTTCGCATGCTGTTGAAGCTAAATCAAGTGTATCACAAGTATTTGAAGCTAAACCATTTGTTTCGCATGGATTCGAAGATCAGCGTTCTACTTCGCATTGATTAGATGCTAAATCATGTGTTTCGCATGGATTTGAAGCCAACTCGTTTGTTTCGCATGCTGTTGAAGCTAAGTCATGTATATCTCAAGTATTTCAAGCTAAACCATTTGTTTCGCATGGATTCGAAGATAAGCCTTCCACTTCGCATTCATTTCAAGCTAAATCATGTGTTCCGCTTGGATTTGAAGCTAACTCGTTTGTTTCGCATGCGGTTGAAACTAAATCATGTATATCACAAGTATTTGAAGCTATATCATACGTTTCGCATGGATTCCAAGATAACCCTTCTAATTCGCATGCAGTTGAAGCTAAATCATGTATATCATAAGTATTTGAAGCTAAACCATTAGTTTCGCATGGATTCGAAGATCAGCCGTCTACTTCGCATTGATTTGATGCTAAATCATGTGTTTCGCATGGATTTGAAGCTAACTCGTTTGTTTCGCATGCAGTTGAAGCTATATCATGTATATCGCAAGTATTTGAAACAAAACCATTTGTTTCGCATGGATTCGAAGATAAGCCTCCTACTTCGCATTGATTTGAAACTAAATCATGTGTTCGCACGGATTTGAATCTAACTCGTTTGTTTCGCACGCTGTTCAAGCTAAATCAAGTGTATCACAAGTATTTGAAGCTAAACCATTTGCTTCGCATGTATTCGTAGATCGGCCTTCTACTTCGCAGTTATTAGATGCTAAATCATGTGTTTCGCATGGATTTGAAGCTAACTCGTTTGTTTCGCATGCAGTTGAAGCTAAATCATGCATATCACAAGTATCTGAAGCTAAACAATTTGTTTCGCATGGATTCGAAGATAAGCCTCCTACTTCGCATTGATTTGAAGCTAAATCATGTGTTCGCATGGATTTGAAGCTACCTCGTTTTTTTCGCATGCAGTTGAAGCTAAATCATGTATATCACAAGTATTTGAAGCTAAACCATTTGTTTCGCATGGATTCGAAGATAACCCTTCTACTTCGCATTGATTTGAAGTTAAATCATCTGTTTCGCATGAATTTGAATCTAACTCGTTTATTTCGTATGCTGTTGAAGCTAAATCATGTATATCACAAGTATATGAAGCTAATCCATCTGTTTCGCATGGATTCGAAGATAAGCCTTCTGCTTCGCATTGATTTGAAGCTAAATCATGTGTTTCGCATGGATTTGAATCTAACTCGTTTGTTTCGCATGCAGTTGAAGCTGAATCATGTATATCACAAGTATTTGAAGTTAAACAATTTGTTTCGCATGGATTCGATGATAACCCATGTACTTCGCATTGATTTGAAGCTAAATCATGTGTTCGCATGGATTTGAAGCTACCTCGTTTGTTTCCCATGCTGTTGAAGCTAAATCAAGTGTATCACAAGTATTTGAAGCCAAACCATTTGCTTCGCATGGATTCGAAGATCAGCCTTCTACTTCGCATTTATTAGACGCTAAATCATGTGTTTCGCATGGGTTTGAAGCTAACTCGTTTGTTTCGCCTGCATTTGAAGCTATATCACTTATATTCACAAGTATGTGAAGCTAAATCTTTCGTTTCGCATGGATTTGAAGCTGAGCCATCAACTTCGCGTTGAATTGATGCTAAATCATGTTTTTCGTTTGGACTTGAAGCTAACTCGTTTATTCCGCATGCTGTTGATGCTAAATCAAGTGTATCACAAGTATTTGAATCCAAATCATGTGTTTCGCATGGATTTGAAGCTAACTCGTTTGTTTCGCATGCAGTTGAAGCTGAATCACGTATAACACAAGCATTTGAACGTAACTATTCGTTTCGCATGGATTCGAAGATAAGCCTTCCACTTCGCATTGATTTGAAGCTAAATCATCGGTTCCGCATGGATTTGAAGCTAACTCGTTTGTTTCGCCTGCATTTGAAGCCATATCACTTATATTTTCAAGTATGTGAAGCTAAATCATTCGTTTCGCATGGATTTGAAGCTAAGCCATCAACTTCGCGTTGACTTGATGCTAAATCATGTTTTTCGTTTGGACTTGAAGCAAACTCGTTTGTTTCGCATGTTGTTGAAGCTAAATCATGTATATCACAAGTATTTGAAGCTAAACCATTTGATTCCCATGGATTTGAAGCTAAGCTTTCAACTTCGCATTGATTTGAATATAAGTCATGTGTTTCGCTTGGATTTGAAGCTAACTCGTTTGTTTCGCATGCTGTTGAAGCTAAATCATGTATATCACAAGTATTTGAAGCTAAACCATTTGTATCGCATGGAATCGAAGATAAGCCACCTACTTCGCATTGATTTGAAGCTAAATCATGTGTTTCGCATGGATTTGAAGCTAACTCTTTTATTTCGCATGCAGTTGAAGCTAAATCAAGTGTATCACAAGTATTTGAAGTCAAACCATTTGCTTCGCATGGATTCGAAGGTCAGCCTTCTACTTCGCATTGATTAGATGCTAATTCTTATGTTTCGCATGGATTTGAAGCTAACTCGTTTGTTTCGCATGCAGTTGAAGCTGAATCATGTATATCACAAGTATTTGCACCTAAACTATTCGTTTCGCATGGATTCGAGGATAAGCCTTCCACTTCGCATTGATTTGAAACTAAATCATGTGTTTCGCATGGATTTGAATCGAACTCGTTTGTTTCCCATGCTGTTGAAGATAAATCATATATATCACAAGTATTTGAAGTTAAAAAATTTGTTTCGCATGGATTCGAAGATCACCCATGTACTTCGCATTGATTTGAAGCTAAATCATGTGTTTCGCATGGATTTGTATCGAACTCGTTTGTTCCGCATGCTGTTGAAGCTAAATCATGTATATCACAAGTATTTGAAGCTGAACTATTCGTTTCGCATGGATTCGAAGATAAGCCTTCCATTTCGCATTGATTTGAAGCTAAATCATGTGTTTCGCATGGATTTGCAGTTAACTCGTTTGTTCCGCTTGCCGTTGAAGCTATATCATGTATATCACAAGTATTTGAAGCTAAACCATTTGTTTCGCATGGATTCGAAGATAAGCCTCCTACTTCGCATTGATTTGAAGCTAAATCATGTGTTCGCATGAATTTGAAGCTAACTCGTTTGTTTCGCATGCTGTTGAAGCTAAATCATGTATATCACAAGTATTTGAAGCTATATCATATGTTTCGCATGGATTCGAAGATAACCCTTCTAATTCGCATTCATTTGAAGCTAAATCATGTGTTTCGCATGGATTTGAAGCTAACTCGTTTGTTTCGCATGCTGTTGAAGCTAAGTCATGTATATCACAAGTATTTGAAGCTAAATCATTTGATTCGCTTGGATTCGAAGATAAGCCTCCTACTTCGCATTGATTTGAAGCTAAATCATGTGTTTCGCTTGGATTTTAAGCTAACTCATTTGTTTCGCATGCGGTTGAAACTAAATCATGTATATCACAAGTATTTGAAGCTATATCATACGTTTCGCATGGATTCCAAGATAACCCTTCTAATTCGTATTGATTTGGAGCTAATTCATGTGTTTCGCATGGATTTGAAGTTAACTCGTTTCTTTCGCATGCTGTTGAAGCTAAATCATGTATATCACAAGTATTTGAAGCTAAACCATTTGCTTCGCATGGATTCGAAGATCAGCCTTCTACTTCGCATTGATTTGATGCTAAACCATTTGTTTCGCATGGATTCGAAGATAAGCCTCCTACTTCGCATTGATTTGAAGCTAAATCATGTGTTCGCATGGATTTGAAGCTAACTCGTATGGTTCGCACGCTGTTGAAGCTAAATCAAGTGTATCACAAGTATTTGAAGCTAAACCATTTGTTTCGCATGGATTCGAATATCAGCCTTCTACTTCGCATTGATTTGAAGTTAGATCATATGCTTCGCATGGATTTGAAGCTAACTCGTTTGTTTTCTTTGTAGTTGAAGCTAAATCATGTATATCACAGGTATATCAAGGTAATCCATTTGTGCCGCATTTATTCGAAGCTAAGCCTTCTACTTCGCATTGATTTGAGGCTAAATCATGTGTTTCGCTTGGATTTGTAGCTAACTCATTTGTTTCGCATGCGGTTGAAACTAATCATGTATATCACAAGTATTTGAAGCTATATCATACGTTTCGCATTTATTCGAAGCTAAGCCTTCTACTTCGCATTGATTTGAGGCTAAATCATGTGTTTCGCTTGGATTTGAAGCTAACTCATTTGTTTCGCATGCGGTTGAAACTAAATCATGTATATCACAAGTATTTGAAGCTATATCATATGTTTCGCATGGATTCGAAGATAACCCTTCTAATTCGCATTGATTTGATGCTAAATCATTTGTTTCGCAGAGGATTTGAAGCTAACTCGTTTCTTTCGCATGCTGTTGAAGCTAAGTCATGTATATCACAAGTATTTGAAGCTAAACCATTTGCTTCGCATGGATTCGAAGATCAGCCTTCTACTTCGCATTGATTTGATGCTAAATCATTTGTTTGGCAAGGATTTGAAGCTAACTCGTTTGTTTCGCATGCTGTTGAAGCTAAATCATGTATATCACAAGTATTTGAAGCTAAACCATTTGTATCGCATGGAATCGAAGATAAGCCACCTACTTCGCATTGATTTGAAGCAAAATCATGTGATTCTCATGGATTTGAAGCTGACTCGTTTATTTCGCATGCTGTTGAAGCTAAATCAAGTGTATCACAAGTATTTGAAGATAAGAATTTGCTTCGCATGGATTCAAAGATCAGCCTTCTACTTCGCATTGATTAGATGCTAAAATATGTGTTTCGCATGGGTTTGAAGCTATCTCGTTTGTTTCACCTGCATTTGAAGCTATATCACTTATATTCTCAAGTATGTGAAGCTAAATCATTCGTTTCGCATGGATTTGAAGCTAAGCCGTCAACTTCGCGTTGACTTGATGATAAATCATGTTTTTCGCTTGGACTTGAAGCTAACTCGTTTGTTTCGCATGCTGTTGAAGCTAAATCATGTATATCACAAGTATTTGAAGCTGAACTATTCGTTTCGCATGGATTCCAAGATAACCCTTCTAATTCGCATTGATTTGAAGCTAAATCATGAGTTTCGCATGGATTTGAAGCTAACTCGTTTGTTTCGCATGCTGTTGAAGCTAAATCATGTATATCACAAGTATTTGAAGCTAAACCATTTGTATCGCATGGAATCGAAGATAAGCCACCTATTTCGCATTGATTTGAAGCAAAATCATGTGTTTCTCATGGATTTGAAGCTGACTCGTTTATTTCGCATGCTGTTGAAGCTAAATCAAGTGTATCACAAGTATTTGAAGCTAAATCATTTGTTTCGCATGGATTCGAAGATTAGCCTTCCACATCGCATTGATTTGAAGCTAAATCATGTGTTTCTCATGGATTTGAAGTTAACTCGTTTGTTTCGCATGCAGTTGAAGCTAAATCAAGTGTATCACAAGTATTTGAAGCTAAACCATTTGCTTCGCATGGATTGCGAAGATCAGCCTTCTACTTCTCATTGATTAGATGCTAAATCATGCATTTCGCATGGGTTTGAAGCTAACTCGTTTGTTTCGCCTGCATTTGAAGCTATAGCACTTATATTCTCAAGTATGTGTAGCTAAATCATTCGTTTCGCATGGATTTGAAGCTAAGCCGTCAACTTCGCGTTGACTTGATGATAAAACATGTTTTTCGCTTGGACTTGAATTAACTCGTTTGTTTCGCATGCTGTTGAAGCTAAATCATGTATATCACAAGTATTTGAAGCTAAACCATTTGTATCGCATGGAATCGAAGATAAGCCACCTACTTCGCATTGATTTGAAGCTAAATCATGTGTTTCGCATGGATTTGAAGCTAACTCTTTTATTTCGCATGCTGTTGAAGCTAAATCAAGTGTATCACAAGTATTTGAAGATAACAATTTGCTTCGCATGGATTCGAAGATCAGCCTTCTACTTCGCATTGATTAGATGCTAAAACGTGTGTTTCGCATGGGTTTGAAGCTAACTCGTTTGTTTCACCTGCATTTGAAGCTATATCACTTATATTCTCAAGTATGTGAAGCTAAATCATTCGTTTCGCATGGATTTGAAGCTAAGCCGTCAACTTCGCGTTGACTTGATGATAAATCATGTTTTTCGCTTGGACTTGAAGCTAACTCGTTTGTTTCGCATGCTGTTGAAGCTAAATCATGTATATCACAAGTATTTGAAGCTAAATCATTTGTTTCGCATGGATTCGAAGATTAGACTTCCACATCGCATTGATTTGAAGCTAAATCATGTGTTTCGCATGGATTTGAAGTTAACTCGTTTGTTTCGCATGCAGTTGAAGCTAAATCAAGTGTATCACAAGTATTTGAAGTCAAACCATTTGCTTCGCATGGATTCGAAGGTCAGCCTTCTACTTCGCATTGATTAGATGCTAATTCTTATGTTTCGCATGGATTTGAAGCTAACTCGTTTGTTTCGCATGCAGTTGAAGCTGAATCATGTATATCACAAGTATTTGCACCTAAACTATTCGTTTCGCATGGATTCGAGGATAAGCCTTCCACTTCGCATTGATTTGAAACTAAATCATGTGTTTCGCATGGATTTGAATCGAACTCGTTTGTTTCCCATGCTGTTGAAGATAAATCATATATATCACAAGTATTTGAAGTTAAAAAATTTGTTTCGCATGGATTCGAAGATCACCCATGTACTTCGCATTGATTTGAAGCTAAATCATGTGTTTCGCATGGATTTGTATCGAACTCGTTTGTTTCGCATGCTGTTGAAGCTAAATCATGTATATCACAAGTATTTGAAGCTGAACTATTCGTTTCGCATGGATTCGAAGATAAGCCTTCCATTTCGCATTGATTTGAAGCTAAATCATGTGTTTCGCATGGATTTGCAGTTAACTCGTTTGTTTCGCTTGCAGTTGAAGCTATATCATGTATATCACAAGTATTTGAAGCTAAACCATTTGTTTCGCATGGATTCGAAGATAAGCCTCCTACTTCGCATTGATTTGAAGCTAAATCATGTGTTCGCATGAATTTGAAGCTAACTCGTTTGTTTCGCATGCTGTTGAAGCTAAATCATGTATATCACAAGTATTTGAAGCTATATCATATGTTTCGCATGGATTCGAAGATAACCCTTCTAATTCGCATTTATTTGAAGCTAAATCATGTGTTTCGCATGGATTTGAAGCTAACTCGTTTGTTTCGCATGCTGTTGAAGCTAAGTCATGTATATCACAAGTATTTGAAGCTAAATCATTTGATTCGCTTGGATTCGAAGATAAGCCTCCTACTTCGCATTGATTTGAAGCTAAATCATGTGTTTCGCTTGGATTTTAAGCTAACTCATTTGTTTCGCATGCGGTTGAAACTAAATCATGTATATCACAAGTATTTGAAGCTATATCATACGTTTCGCATGGATTCCAAGATAACCCTTCTAATTCGTATTGATTTGGAGCTAATTCATGTGTTTCGCATGGATTTGAAGTTAACTCGTTTCTTTCGCATGCTGTTGAAGCTAAATCATGTATATCACAAGTATTTGAAGCTAAACCATTTGCTTCGCATGGATTCGAAGATCAGCCTTCTACTTCGCATTGATTTGATGCTAAACCATTTGTTTCGCATGGATTCGAAGATAAGCCTCCTACTTCGCATTGATTTGAAGCTAAATCATGTGTTCGCATGGATTTGAAGCTAACTCGTATGGTTCGCACGCTGTTGAAGCTAAATCAAGTGTATCACAAGTATTTGAAGCTAAACCATTTGTTTCGCATGGATTCGAATATCAGCCTTCTACTTCGCATTGATTTGAAGTTAGATCATATGCTTCGCATGGATTTGAAGCTAACTCGTTTGTTTTCTTTGTAGTTGAAGCTAAATCATGTATATCACAGGTATATCAAGGTAATCCATTTGTGCCGCATTTATTCGAAGCTAAGCCTTCTACTTCGCATTGATTTGAGGCTAAATCATGTGTTTCGCTTGGATTTGTAGCTAACTCATTTGTTTCGCATGCGGTTGAAACTAATTCATGTATATCACAAGTATTTGAAGCTATATCATACGTTTCGCATTTATTCGAAGCTAAGCCTTCTACTTCGCATTGATTTGAGGCTAAATCATGTGTTTCGCTTGGATTTGAAGCTAACTCATTTGTTTCGCATGCGGTTGAAACTAAATCATGTATATCACAAGTATTTGAAGCTATATCATATGTTTCGCATGGATTCGAAGATAACCCTTCTAATTCTCATTGATTTGATGCTAAATCATTTGTTTCGCAGAGGATTTGAAGCTAACTCGTTTCTTTCGCATGCTGTTGAAGCTAAGTCATGTATATCACAAGTATTTGAAGCTAAACCATTTGCTTCGCATGGATTCGAAGATCAGCCTTCTACTTCGCATTGATTTGATGCTAATTCATTTGTTTCGCAAGGATTTGAAGCTAACTCGTTTGTTTCGCATGCTGTTGAAGCTAAATCATGTATATCACAAGTATTTGAAGCTAAACCATTTGTATCGCATGGAATCGAAGATAAGCCACCTACTTCGCATTGATTTGAAGCAAAATCATGTGATTCTCATGGATTTGAAGCTGACTCGTTTATTTCGCATGCTGTTGAAGCTAAATCAAGTGTATCACAAGTATTTGAAGATAACAATTTGCTTCGCATTGATTCAAAGATCAGCCTTCTACTTCGCATTGATTAGATGCTAAAATATGTGTTTCGCATGGGTTTGAAGCTATCTCGTTTGTTTCACCTGCATTTGAAGCTATATCACTTATATTCTCAAGTATGTGAAGCTAAATCATTCGTTTCGCATGGATTTGAAGCTAAGCCGTCAACTTCGCGTTGACTTGATGATAAAACATGTTTTTCGCTTGGACTTGAATTAACTCGTTTGTTTCGCATCCTTTTGAAGGTAAATCATGTATATCACAAGTATTAGAAGCTAAACCATTTGTTTCGCATGGATTCCAAGATAACCCTTCTAATTCTCATTCATTTGAAGCAAAATCATGAGTTTCGCATGGATTTGAAGCTAACTCGTTTGTTTCGCATGCTGTTGAAGCTAAATCATGTATATCACAAGTATTTGAAGCTAAATCATTTGTTTCGCATGGATTCGAAGATTAGCCTTCCACATCGCATTGATTTGAAGCTAAATCATGTGTTTCTCATGGATTTGAAGTTAACTCGTTTGTTTCGCATGCAGTTGAAGCTAAATCAAGTGTATCACAAGTATTTGAAGCTAAACCATTTGCTTCGCATGGATTGCGAAGATCAGCCTTCTACTTCTCATTGATTAGATGCTAAATCATGCGTTTCGCATGGGTTTGAAGCTAACTCGTTTGTTTCGCCTGCATTTGAAGCTATAGCACTTATATTCTCAAGTATGTGTAGCTAAATCATTCGTTTCGCATGGATTTGAAGCTAAGCCGTCAACTTCGCGTTGACTTGATGATAAAACATGTTTTTCGCTTGGACTTGAATTAACTCGTTTGTTTCGCATCCTTTTGAAGGTAAATCATGTATATCACAAGTATTAGAAGCTAAACCATTTGTTTCGCATGGATTCCAAGATAACCCTTCTAATTCTCATTCATTTGAAGCAAAATCATGAGTTTCGCATGGATTTGAAGCTAACTCGTTTGTTTCGCATGCTGTTGAAGCTAAATCACGTATATCACAAGTATTTGAAGCTAAACCATTTGTTTCGCATGGATTCGAAGATAAGCCTCCTACTTCGCATTGATTTGAAGCTAAATCATGTGTTCGCATGGATTTGAAGCTAACTCGTATGGTTCGCACGCTGTTGAAGCTAAATCAAGTGTATCACAAGTATTTGAAGCGAAACCATTTGTTTCGCATGGATTCGAATATCAGCCTTCTACTTCGCATTGATTTGAAGTTAGATCATATGCTTCGCATGGATTTGAAGCTAACTCGTTTGTTTTGTTTGTAGTTGAAGCTAAATCATGTATATCACAGGTATATCAAGGTAATCCATTTGTGCCGCATTTATTCGAAGCTAAGCCTTCTACTTCGCATTGATTTGAGGCTAAATCATGTGTTTCGCTTGGATTTGTAGCTAACTCATTTGTTTCGCATGCGGTTGAAACTAAATCATGTATATCACAAGTATTTGAAGCTATATCATACGTTTCGCATTTATTCGAAGCTAAGCCTTCTACTTCGCATTGATTTGAGGCTAAATCATGTGTTTCGCTTGGATTTGAAGCTAACTCGTTTGTTTCGCATGCAGTTGAAGCTGAATCATGTATATCACAAGCATTTGAACGTAACTATTCGTTTCGCATGGATTCGAAGATAAGCCTTCCACTTCGCATTGATTTGAAGCTAAATCATCGGTTCCGCATGGATTTGAAGCTAACTCGTTTGTTTCGCCTGCATTTGAAGCCATATCACTTATATTTTCAAGTATGTGAAGCTAAATCATTCGTTTCGCATGGATTTGAAGCTAAGCCATCAACTTCGCGTTGACTTGATGCTAAATCATGTTTTTCGTTTGGACTTGAAGCAAACTCGTTTGTTTCGCATGTTGTTGAAGCTAAATCATGTATATCACAAGTATTTGAAGCTAAACCATTTGATTCCCATGGATTTGAAGCTAAGCTTTCAACTTCGCATTGATTTGAATATAAGTCATGTGTTTCGCTTCGATTTGAAGCTAACTCGTTTGTTTCGCATGCTGTTGAAGCTAAATCATGTATATCACAAGTATTTGAAGCTAAACCATTTGTATCGCATGGAATCGAAGATAAGCCACCTACTTCGCATTGATTTGAAGCTAAATCATGTGTTTCGCATGGATTTAGAGCTAACTCTTTTATTTCGCATGCTGTTGAAGCTAAATCAAGTGTATCACAAGTATTTGAAGATAACAATTTGCTTCGCATGGATTCGAAGATCAGCCTTCTACTTCGCATTGATTAGATGCTAAAACGTGTGTTTCGCATGGGTTTGAAGCTAACTCGTTTGTTTCACCTGCATTTGAAGCTATATCACTTATATTCTCAAGTATGTGAAGCTAAATCATTCGTTTCGCATGGATTTGAAGCTAAGCCGTCAACTTCGCGTTGACTTGATGATAAATCATGTTTTTCGCTTGGACTTGAAGCTAACTCGTTTGTTTCGCATGCTGTTGAAGCTAAATCATGTATATCACAAGTATTTGAAGCTAAATCATTTGTTTCGCATGGATTCGAAGATTAGACTTCCACATCGCATTGATTTGAAGCTAAATCATGTGTTTCGCATGGATTTGAAGTTAACTCGTTTGTTTCGCATGCAGTTGAAGCTAAATCAAGTGTATCACAAGTATTTGAAGTCAAACCATTTGCTTCGCATGGATTCGAAGGTCAGCCTTCTACTTCGCATTGATTAGATGCTAATTCTTATGTTTCGCATGGATTTGAAGCTAACTCGTTTGTTTCGCATGCAGTTGAAGCTGAATCATGTATATCACAAGTATTTGCACCTAAACTATTCGTTTCGCATGGATTCGAGGATAAGCTTCCACTTCGCATTGATTTGAAACTAAATCATGTGTTTCGCATGGATTTGAATCGAACTCGTTTGTTTCCCATGCTGTTGAAGATAAATCATATATATCACAAGTATTTGAAGTTAAAAATTTGTTTCGCATGGATTCGAAGATCACCCATGTACTTCGCATTGATTTGAAGCTAAATCATGTGTTTCGCATGGATTTGTATCGAACTCGTTTGTTTCGCATGCTGTTGAACCTAAATCATGTATATCACAAGTATTTGAAGCTGAACTATTCGTTTCGCATGGATTCGAAGATAAGCCTTCCATTTCGCATTGATTTGAAGCTAAATCATGTGTTTCGCATGGATTTGCAGTTAACTCGTTTGTTTCGCTTGCAGTTGAAGCTATATCATGTATATCACAAGTATTTGAAGCTAAACCATTTGTTTCGCATGGATTCGAAGATAAGCCTCCTACTTCGCATTGATTTGAAGCTAAATCATGTGTTCGCATGAATTTGAAGCTAACTCGTTTGTTTCGCATGCTGTTGAAGCTAAATCATGTATATCACAAGTATTTGAAGCTATATCATATGTTTCGCATGGATTCGAAGATAACCCTTCTAATTCGCATTTATTTGAAGCTAAATCATGTGTTTCGCATGGATTTGAAGCTAACTCGTTTGTTTCGCATGCTGTTGAAGCTAAGTCATGTATATCACAAGTATTTGAAGCTAAATCATTTGATTCGCTTGGATTCGAAGATAAGCCTCCTACTTCGCATTGATTTGAAGCTAAATCATGTGTTTCGCTTGGATTTTAAGCTAACTCATTTGTTTCGCATGCGGTTGAAACTAAATCATGTATATCACAAGTATTTGAAGCTAAATCATACGTTTCGCATGGATTCCAAGATAACCCTTCTAATTCGTATTGATTTGGAGCTAATTCATGTGTTTCGCATGGATTTGAAGTTAACTCGTTTCTTTCGCATGCTGTTGAAGCTAAATCATGTATATCACAAGTATTTGAAGCTAAACCATTTGCTTCGCATGGATTCGAAGATCAGCCTTCTACTTCGCATTGATTTGAAACTAAATCATGTGTTTCGCATGGATTTGAAGCTAACTCGTTTGTTTCGCATGCAGTTGAAGCTGAATCATGTATATCACAAGCATTTGAACGTAACTATTCGTTTCGCATGGATTCGAAGATAAGCCGTCAACTTCGCGTTGACTTGATGATAAATCATGTTTTTCGCTTGGACTTGAAGCTAACTCGTTTGTTTCGCATGCTGTTGAAGCTAAATCATGTATATCACAAGTATTTGAAGCTAAATCATTTGTTTCGCATGGATTCGAAGATTAGACTTCCACATCGCATTGATTTGAAGCTAAATCATGTGTTTCGCATGGATTTGAAGTTAACTCGTTTGTTTCGCATGCAGTTGAAGCTAAATCAAGTGTATCACAAGTATTTGAAGTCAAACCATTTGCTTCGCATGGATTCGAAGGTCAGCCTTCTACTTCGCATTGATTAGATGCTAATTCTTATGTTTCGCATGGATTTGAAGCTAACTCGTTTGTTTCGCATGCAGTTGAAGCTGAATCATGTATATCACAAGTATTTGCACCTAAACTATTCGTTTCGCATGGATTCGAGGATAAGCCTTCCACTTCGCATTGATTGGAAACTAAATCATGTGTTTCGCATGGATTTGAATCGAACTCGTTTGTTTCCCATGCTGTTGAAGATAAATCATATATATCACAAGTATTTGAAGTTAAAAAATTTGTTTCGCATGGATTCGAAGATCACCCATGTACTTCGCATTGATTTGAAGCTAAATCATGTGTTTCGCATGGATTTGTATCGAACTCGTTTGTTTCGCATGCTGTTGAAGCTAAATCATGTATATCACAAGTATTTGAAGCTGAACTATTCGTTTCGCATGGATTTGAAGATAAGCCTTCCATTTCGCATTGATTTGAAGCTAAATCATGTGTTTCGCATGGATTTGCAGTTAACTCGTTTGTTTCGCTTGCAGTTGAAGCTATATCATGTATATCACAAGTATTTGAAGCTAAACCATTTGTTTCGCATGGATTCGAAGATAAGCCTCCTACTTCGCATTGATTTGAAGCTAAATCATGTGTTCGCATGAATTTGAAGCTAACTCGTTTGTTTCGCATGCTGTTGAAGCTAAATCATGTATATCACAAGTATTTGAAGCTAAACCATTTGCTTCGCTTGGATTCGAAGATAAGCCTCCTACTTCGCATTGATTTGAAGCTAAATCATGTGTTTCGCTTGGATTCGAAGATAAGCCTCCTACTTCGCATTGATTTGAAGCTAAATCATGTGTTCGCATGGATTTGAAGCTAACTCGTATGGTTCGCACGCTGTTGAAGCTAAATCAAGTGTATCACAAGTATTTGAAGCTAAACCATTTGTTTCGCATGGATTCGAATATCAGCCTTCTACTTCGCATTGATTTGAAGTTAGATCATATGCTTCGCATGGATTTGAAGCTAACTCGTTTGTTCTCTTTGTAGTTGAAGCTAAATCATGTATATAACAGGTATATCAAGGTAATCCATTTGTGCCGCATTTATTCGAAGCTAAGCCTTCTACTTCGCATTGATTTGAGGCAAAATCATGTGTTTCGCTTGGATTTGAAGCTAACTCATTTGTTTCGCATGCGGTTGAAACTAAATCATGTATATCACAAGTATTTGAAGCTATATCATACGTTTCGCATGGATTCCAAGATAACCCTTCTAATTCGTATTGATTTGAAGCTAATTCATGTGTTTCGCATGGATTTGAAGCTAACTCGTTTCTTTCGCATGCTGTTGAAGCTAAATCATGTATATCACAAGTATTTGAAGCTAAACCATTTGCTTCGCATGGATTCGAAGATCAGCCTTCTACTTCGCATTGATTTGATGCTAAATCATTTGTTTCGCAAGGATTTGAAGCTAACTCGTTTGTTTCGCATGCTGTTGAAGCTAAATCATGTGTATCACAAGTATTTGAAGCTAAACCATTTGTATCGCATTGAATCGAAGATAAGCCACCTACTTCGCATTGATTTGAAGCAAAATCATGTGATTCTCATGGATTTGAACCTGACTCGTTTATTTCGCATGCTGTTGAAGCTAAATCAAGTGTATCACAAGTATTTGAAGATAACAATTTGCTTCGCATGGATTCAAAGATCAGCCTTCTACTTCGCATTGATTAGATGCTAAAACATGTGTTTCGCATGGGTTTGAAGCTAACTCGTTTGTTTCACCTGCATTTGAAGCTATATCACTTATATTCTCAAGTATGTGAAGCTAAATCATTCGTTTCGCATGGATTTGAAGCTAAGCCGTCAACTTCGCGTTGACTTGATGATAAATCATGTTTTTCGCTTGGACTTGAAGCTAACTCGTTTGTTTCGCATGCTGTTGAAGCTAAATCATGTATATCACAAGTATTTGAAGCTAAATCATTTGTTTCGCATGGATTCGATGATTAGCCTTCCACATCGCATTGATTTGAAGCTAAATCATGTGTTTCGCATGGATTAGTATCGAACTCGTTTGTTTCGCATGCTGTTGAAGCTAAACCATGTATATCACAAGTATTTGAAGCTAAACTATTCGTTTCGCATGGATTCGAAGATAAGCCTTCCACTTCGCATTGATTTGAAGCTAAATCATGTGTTTCGCATGGATTTGCAGTTAACTCGTTTGTTTCGCTTGCAGTTAAAGCTATATAATGTATATCACAAGTATTTGAAGCTAAACCATTTGTTTCGCATGGATTCGAAGATAAGCCTCCTACTTCGCATTGATTTGAAGCTAAATCATGTGTTCGCATGAATTTGAAGCTAACTCGTTTGTTTCGCATGCTGTTGAAGCTAAATCATGTATATCACAAGTATCTGAACCTATATCATATGTTTAGCATGGATTCGAAGATAACCCTTCTAATTCGCATTGATTTGAAGCTAAATCATGTGTTTCGCATGGATTTGAAGCTAACTCGTTTGTTTCGCATGCAGTTGAAGCTAAATCATGTATATCACAAGTATTTGCAGCTAAACCATTTGTTTCGCATGGATTCGAAGATAAGCCTTCCACTTCGCATTGATTTGATGCTAAATCATTTGTTTCGCATGGATTTGAAGCTAACTCGTTTGTTTCGCATGCTGTTGAAGCTAAATCATGTATATCACAAGTATTTGAAGCTAAACCATTTGATTCCCATGGATTTGAAGCTAAGCTTTCTACTTCGCTACTTTTGATTTGAATATAAATCATGTGTTTCGCTTGGATTTGAAGATAACTCGTTTGTTTCGCATGCAGTTGAAGCTGAATCATGTATATCACAAGTTTTTGAAGCTAAACTATTCGTTTCGCATGGATTTGAAGATCAGACTTCTACTTCGCATTGATTTGAAACTAAATCATGTGTTTCGCATGGAATTGAAGTTAACTCGTTTGTTTCGCATGCAGTTGAAGCTAAATCATGTATATCACAAGTATTTGCAGCTAAACCATTTGTTTCGCGTGGATTCGAAGATCAGCCTTCTACTTCGCATTGATTTGAAGTTAAATCATATGTTTCGCATGGATTTGAAGCTAACTCTTTTTTTTCGTATGTAGTTGAAGCTAAATCATGTATATCACAGGTGTATCAAGGTAAACCATTTGTTTCGCTTGGATTCGAAGATAACCCTTCTACTTCGCATTAATTTGAAGCTAAATCATGTGTTTCGCTTGGATTTGAAGATAACTCGTTTGTTTCGCATACTGTTGAAGCTAAATCATGTATATCACAAGTATTTGAAGCTAAACCATTTGTTTCGCATGGATTCGAAGATAAGCCTTCCACTTCGCATTGATTTGAAGCTAAATCATGTGTTTCGCATGGATTTGAAGTTAACTCGTTTGTTTCGCATGCAGTTGAAGCTAAATCATGTATATCACAAGTATTTGCAGCTAAACCATTTGTTTCGCATGGATTCGAAGATAAGCCTCCTACTTCGCATTGATTTGAAGATAAATCATGTGTTCGCATGGATTTGAAGCTAACTCGTTTGCTTCGCATGCTGTTGAAACTAAATCAAGTGTATCACAAGTATTTGAAGCTAAACCATTTGTTTCGCATGGATTCGAAGATCAGCCTTCTACTTCGCATTGATTAGATGCTAAATCATGTGTTCGCATGGATTTGAAGCTAACTCGTTTGCTTCGCATGCTGTTGAAACTAAATCAAGTGTACCACAAGTATGTGAAGCTAAATCATTCGTTTCGCATGGATTTGAAGCTAAGCCATCAACTTCGCGTTGACTTGATGCTAAATCATGTTTTTCGTTTGGACTTGAAGCAAACTCGTTTGTTTCGGATGTTGTTGAAGCTAAATCATGTATATCACAAGTATTTGAAGCTAAACCATTTGATTCCCATGGATTTGAAGCTAAGCTTTCAACTTCGCATTGATTTGAAGATAAATCATGTGTTTCGCATGGATTTGAATCCAACTCGTTTGTTTCGCATGCTGTTGGAACTAAATCATGTATATCACAAGTATTTGAAGCTATATCATTTGTTTCGCATTTATTCGAAGATAACCCATCTACTTCGCATTGATTTGAAGCTAAATCATGTGTTTCGCATGGATTTGGATCTAACTCGTTTATTTCGCATGCTCTTGAAGCTAAATCATGTGTATCACAAGTATATGAATCTAATCCATTTGTTTCGCATGGATTCGAAGATAAGCCTTCCACTTCGCATTGATTTGAAGCTAAATCATGTGTTTCGCATGGATTTGAAGTTAACTCGTTTGTTTCGCATGCAGTTGAAGCTAAATCATGTATATCACAAGTATTTGCAGCTAAACCATTTGTTTCGCATGGATTCGAAGATAACCCTTCTACTTCGCATTGATTTGAAGCTAAATCATGCGTTTCGCATGGATTTGGATCTAACTCGTTTATTTCGCATGCTGTTGAAGCTAAATCATGTGTATCACAAGTATATGAATCTAATCCATTTGTTTCGCATGGATTCGAAGATAAGCCTTCCACTGCGCATTGATTTGAAGCTAAATCATGTGTTTCGCATGGATTTGAAGCTAACTCGTTTTTTTCGCATGCAGTTGAAGCTAAATCATGTACATCACAAGTATTTGAAGCTAAACCATTTGTTTCGCATGGATTCGAAGATAATCCATGTTCTTCGCATTCATTTGAAGCTAAATCATGTGTTTCGATTGGATTTGAAGATAACTCGTTTGTTTCGCATGCTGTTAAAGCTAAATCATGTATTATCACAAGTATTTAAAGATAAACCATTTGTTTCGCATGGATTCGAAGATAATCCATCTACTTCGCATTGTTTTGAAGCTAAATCATGTGTTTCGCATGGATTTGAAGCTAACTCGTTTGTTTCGCATGCTGTTGAATGTAAATCATGTATATCACAAGTATTTGAAGCTATATCATATGTTTCGCATGGATTCGAAGATAACCCTTCTAATTCGCATTGATTTGAAGCTAAATCATGTGTTTCGCATGGATTTGGAGCTACACACGTTTTTTTCGCATGCAGTTTAAGCTAAATCATGTACATCACAAGTATTTGAAGCTAAATCATTTGTCGCAAGCATTCGAAGATAATCCATCTACTTCGCATTAATTTGAAGCTAAATCATGTGTTTCGCTTGGATTTGAAGATAACTCGTTTGTTTCGCATACTGTTGAATCTAAATCATGTATATCACAAGTATTTGAAGCTAAACCATTTGTTTCGCATGGATTCGAAGATAAGCCTCCTACTTCGCATTGATTTGAAGCTAAATCATGTGTTTCGCATGGATTTGAAGCTACCTCGTTTGTTTCGCATGCTGTTGAAGCTATATCAAGTGTATCACAAGTATTTGAAGCCAAACCATTTGCTTCGCATGGATTCGAAGATCAGCCTTCTACTTCGCATTTATTAGATGCTAAGTCATGTGTTTCGCATGGGTTTGAAGCTAACTCGTTTGTATCGCCTGCATTTGAAGCTATATCACTTATATTCACAAGTATGTGAAGCTAAATCTTTCGTTTCGCATGGATTTGAAGCTAAGCCGTCAACTCCGCGTTGAATTGATGCTAAATCATGTTTTTCGTTTGGACTTGAAGCTAACTCGTTTATTCCGCATGCTGTTGATGCTAAATCAAGTGTATCACAAGTATTTGAATCCAAATCATGTGTTTCGCATGGATTTGAAGCTAACTCGTTTGTTTCGCATGCAGTTGAAGCTGAATCATGTATATCACAAGCATTTGAACGTAACTATTCGTTTCGCATGGATTCGAAGATAAGCCTTCCACTTCGCATTGATTTGAAGCTAAATCATCGGTTCCGCATGGATTTGAAGCTAACTCGTTTGTTTCGCCTGCATTTGAAGCCATATCACTTATATTTTCAAGTATGTGAAGCTAAATCATTCGTTTCGCATGGATTTGAAGCTAAGCCATCAACTTCGCGTTGACTTGATGCTAAATCATGTTTTTCGTTTGGACTTGAAGCAAACTCGTTTGTTTCGCATGTTGTTGAAGCTAAATCATGTATATCAAAAGTATTTGAAGCTAAACCATTTGATTCCCATGGATTTGAAGCTAAGCTTTCAACTTCGCATTGATTTGAATATAAGTCATGTGTTTCGCATGGATTTGAAGCTAACTCGTTTGTTTCGCATGCTGTTGAAGCTAAATCAAGTATATTACAAGTATTTGAAGCTAAAGCATTTGTTTCGCATGGATTCGAAGATAAGCCTCCTACTTCGAAATTGATTTGAAGCTAAATCATGTGTTCGCATGGATTTGAATATAACTCGTTTGTTTCGCATGCTGTTGAAACTAAATCATGTATATCACAAGTATTTGAAGCTGAACTATTCGTTTCGCATGGATTCCAAGATAACCCTTCTAATTCGCATTGATTTGAAGCTAAATCATGAGTTTCGCATGGATTTGAAGCTAACTCGTTTGTTTCGCATGCTGTTGAAGCTAAATCATGTATATCACAAGTATTTGAAGCTAAACCATTTGTATCGCATGGAATCGAAGATAAGCCACCTATTTCGCATTGATTTGAAGCAAAATCATGTGTTTCTCATGGATTTGAAGCTGACTCGTTTATTTCGCATGCTGTTGAAGCTAAATCAAGTGTATCACAAGTATTTGAAGCTATATCATTTGTTTCGCATGGATTCGAAGATTAGCCTTCCACATCGCATTGATTTGAAGCTAAATCATGTGTTTCTCATGGATTTGAAGTTAACTCGTTTGTTTCGCCTGCATTTGAAGCTATAGCACTTATATTCTCAAGTATGTGTAGCTAAATCATTCGTTTCGCATGGATTTGAAGCTAAGCCGTCAACTTCGCGTTGACTTGATGATAAATCATGTTTTTCGCTTGGACTTGAATTAACTCGTTTGTTTCGCATGCTTTTGAAGGTAAATCATGTATATCACAAGTATTAGACGCTAAATCATTTGTTTCGCATGGATTCCAAGATAACCCTTCTAATTCTCATTCATTTGAAGCAAAATCATGAGTTTCGCATGGATTTGAAGCTAACTCGTTTGTTTCGCATGCTGTTGAAGCTAAATCACGTATATCACAAGTATTTGAAGCTAAACCATTTGTTTCGCATGGATTCGAAGATAAGCCTCCTACTTCGCATTGATTTGAAGCTAAATCATGTGTTCGCATGGATTTGAAGCTAACTCGTATGGTTCGCATGCTGTTGAAGCTAAATCAAGTGTATCACAAGTATTTGAAGCTAAACCATTTGTTTCGCATGGATTCGAATATCAGCCTTCTACTTCGCATTGATTTGAAGTTAGATCATATGCTTCGCATGGATTTGAAGCTAACTCGTTTGTTTTGTTTGTAGTTGAAGCTAAATCATGTATATAACAGGTATATCAAGGTAATCCATTTGTGCCGCATTTATTCGAAGCTAAGCCTTCTACTTCGCATTGATTTGAGGCAAAATCATGTGTTTCGCTTGGATTTGAAGCTAACTCATTTGTTTCGCATGCGGTTGAAACTAAATCATGTATATCACAAGTATTTGAAACTATATCATACGTTTCGCATGGATTCCAAGATAACCCTTCTAATTCGTATTGATTTGATGCTAAATCATTTGTTTCGCAAGGATTTGAAGCTAACTCGTTTCTTTCGCATGCTGTTGAAGCTAAATCATGTATATCACAAGTATTTGAAGCTAAACCATTTGCTTCGCATGGATTCGAAGATCAGCCTTCTACTTCGCATTGATTTGATGCTAAATCATTTGTTTCGCAAGGATTTGAAGCTAACTCGTTTGTTTCGCATGCTGTTGAAGCTAAATCATGTATATCACAAGTATTTGAAGCTTAAACATTTGTATCGCATTGAATCGAAGATAAGCCACCTACTTCGCATTGATTTGAAGCAAAATCATGTGATTCTCATGGATTTGAACCTGACTCGTTTATTTCGCATGCTGTTGAAGCTAAATCAAGTGTATCACAAGTATTTGAAGATAACAATTTGCTTCGCATGGATTCAAAGATCAGCCTTCTACTTCGCATTGATTAGATGCTAAAACATGTGTTTCGCATGGGTTTGAAGCTAACTCGTTTGTTTCACCTGCATTTGAAGCTATATCACTTATATTCTCAAGTATGTGAAGCTAAATCATTCGTTTCGCATGGATTTGAAGCTAAGCCGTCAACTTCGCGTTGACTTGATGATAAATCATGTTTTTCGCTTGGACTTGAAGCTAACTCGTTTGTTTCGCATGCTGTTGAAGCTAAATCATGTATATCACAAGTATTTGAAGCTAAATCATTTGTTTCGCATGGATTCGATGATTAGCCTTCCACATCGCATTGATTTGAAGCTAAATCATGTGTTTCGCATGGATTTGTATCGAACTCGTTTGTTTCGCATGCTGTTGAAGCTAAATCATGTATATCACAAGTATTTGAAGTTAAACTATTCGTTTCGCATGGATTCGAAGATAAGCCTTCCACTTCGCATTGATTTGAAGCTAAATCATGTGTTTCGCATGGATTTGCAGTTAACTCGTTTGATTCGCTTGCAGTTAAAGCTATATCATGTATATCACAAGTATTTGAAGCTAAACCATTTGTTTCGCATGGATTCGAAGATAAGCCTCCTACTTCGCATTGATTTGAAGCTAAATCATGTGTTCGCATGAATTTGAAGCTAACTCGTTTGTTTCGCATGCTGTTGAAGCTAAATCATGTATATCACATGTATTTGAACCTATATCATATGTTTCGCATGGATTCGAAGATAACCCTTCTAATTCGCATTGATTTTGAAGCTAAATCATGTGTTTCGCATGGATTTGAAGCTAACTCGTTTGTTTCGCATGCAGTTGAAGCTAAATCATGTATATCACAAGTATTTGCAGCTAAACCATTTGTTTCGCATGGATTCGAAGATAAGCCTTCCACTTCGCATTGATTTGATGCTAAATCATTTGTTTCGCATGGATTTGAAGCTAACTCGTTTGTTTCGCATGCTGTTGAAGCTAAATCATGTATATCACAAGTATTTGAAGGTAAACCATATGATTCCCATGGATTTGAAGCTAAGCTTTCTACTTCGCTACTTTTGATTTGAATATAAATCATGTGTTTCGCTTGGATTTGAAGATAACTCGTTTGTTTCGCATGCAGTTGAAGCTGAATCATGTATATCACAAGTTTTTGAAGCTAAACTATTCGTTTCGCATGGATTTGAAGATCAGACTTCTACTCCGCATTGATTTGAAACTAAATCATGTGTTTCGCATGGATTTGAAGTTAACTCGTTTGTTTCGCATGCAGTTGAAGCTAAATCATGTATATCACAAGTATTTGCAGCTAAACCATTTGTTTCGCGTGGATTCGAAGATCAGCCTTCTACTTCGCATTGATTTGAAGTTAAATCATATGTTTCGCATGGATTTGAAGCTAACTCTTTTTTTTCGTATGTAGTTGAAGCTAAATCATGTATATCACAGGTGTATCAAGGTAAACCATTTGTTTCGCTTGGATTCGAAGATAACCCTTCTACTTCGCATTGATTTGAAGCTAAATCATGCGTTTCGCATGTATTTGAAGATAACTCGTTTGTTTCGCATGCTGTTGAAGCTAAATCATGTATATCACAAGTATTTGAAGCTAAACCATTTGTATCGCATGGAATCGAAGATAAGCCACCTACTTCGCATTGATTTGAAGCTAAATCATGTGTTTCGCATGGATTTGAAGCTAACTCTTTTATTTCGCATGCTGTTGAAGCTAAATCAAGTGTATCACAAGTATTTGAAGATAACAATTTGCTTCGCCTGGATTCGAAGATCAGCCTTCTACTTCGCATTGATTAGATGCTAAAAACATGTGTTTCGCATGGGTTTGAAGCTAACTCGTTTGTTTCACCTGCATTGAAGCTATATCACTTATATTCTCATGTATGTGAAGCTAAATCATATGTTTCGCATGGATTTGTATCGAACTCGTTTGTTTCGCATGCTGTTGAAGCTAAATCATGTATATCACAAGTATTTGAAGCTAAACTATTCGTTTCGCATGGATTCGAAGATAAGCCTTCCACTTCGCATTGATTTGAAGCTAAATCATGTGTTTCGCATGGATTTGAAGCTAACTCGTTTGTTTCGCATGCAGTTGAAGCTAAATCATGTATATCACAAGTATTTGAAGCTATATCATACGTTTCGCATGGATTCCAAGATAACCCTTCTAATTCGTATTGATTTGATGCTAAATCATTTGTTTCGCAAGGATTTGAAGCTAACTCGTTTCTTTCGCATGCTGTTGAAGCTAAATCATGTATATCACAAGTATTTGAAGCTAAACCATTTGCTTCGCATGGATTCGAAGATCAGCCTTCTACTTCGCATTGATTTGATGCTAAATCATTTGTTTCGCAAGGATTTGAAGCTAACTCGTTTGTTTCGCATGCTGTTGAAGCTAAATCATGTATATCACAAGTATTTGAAGCTAAACCATTTGTATCGCATTGAATCGAAGATAAGCCACCTACTTCGCATTGATTTGAAGCAAAATCATGTGATTCTCATGGATTTGAACCTGACTCGTTTATTTCGCATGCTGTTGAAGCTAAATCAAGTGTATCACAAGTATTTGAAGATAACAATTTGCTTCGCATGGATTCAAAGATCAGCCTTCTACTTCGCATTGATTAGATGCTAAAACATGTGTTTCGCATGGGTTTGAAGCTAACTCGTTTGTTTCACCTGCATTTGAAGCTATATCACTTATATTCTCAAGTATGTGAAGCTAAATCATTCGTTTCGCATGGATTTGAAGCTAAGCCGTCAACTTCGCGTTGACTTGATGATAAATCATGTTTTTCGCTTGGACTTGAAGCTAACTCGTTTGTTTCGCATGCTGTTGAAGCTAAATCATGTATATCACAAGTATTTGAAGCTAAATCATTTGTTTCGCATGGATTCGATGATTAGCCTTCCACATCGCATTGATTTGAAGCTAAATCATGTGTTTCGCATGGATTTGTATCGAACTCGTTTGTTTCGCATGCTGTTGAAGCTAAATCATGTATATCACAAGTATTTGAAGTTAAACTATTCGTTTCGCATGGATTCGAAGATAAGCCTTCCACTTCGCATTGATTTGAAGCTAAATCATGTGTTTCGCATGGATTTGCAGTTAACTCGTTTGATTCGCTTGCAGTTAAAGCTATATCATGTATATCACAAGTATTTGAAGCTAAACCATTTGTTTCGCATGGATTCGAAGATAAGCCTCCTACTTCGCATTGATTTGAAGCTAAATCATGTGTTCGCATGAATTTGAAGCTAACTCGTTTGTTTCGCATGCTGTTGAAGCTAAATCATGTATATCACAAGTATTTGAACCTATATCATATGTTTCGCATGGATTCGAAGATAACCCTTCTAATTCGCATTGATTTGAAGCTAAATCATGTGTTTCGCATGGATTTGAAGCTAACTCGTTTGTTTCGCATGCAGTTGAAGCTAAATCATGTATATCACAAGTATTTGCAGCTAAACCATTTGTTTCGCATGGATTCGAAGATAAGCCTTCCACTTCGCATTGATTTGATGCTAAATCATTTGTTTCGCATGGATTTGAAGCTAACTCGTTTGTTTCGCATGCTGTTGAAGCTAAATCATGTATATCACAAGTATTTGAAGGTAAACCATATGATTCCCATGGATTTGAAGCTAAGCTTTCTACTTCGCTACTTTTGATTTGAATATAAATCATGTGTTTCGCTTGGATTTGAAGATAACTCGTTTGTTTCGCATGCAGTTGAAGCTGAATCATGTATATCACAAGTTTTTGAAGCTAAACTATTCGTTTCGCATGGATTTGAAGATCAGACTTCTACTCCGCATTGATTTGAAACTAAATCATGTGTTTCGCATGGATTTGAAGTTAACTCGTTTGTTTCGCATGCAGTTGAAGCTAAATCATGTATATCACAAGTATTTGCAGCTAAACCATTTGTTTCGCGTGGATTCGAAGATCAGCCTTCTACTTCGCATTGATTTGAAGTTAAATCATATGTTTCGCATGGATTTGAAGCTAACTCTTTTTTTTCGTATGTAGTTGAAGCTAAATCATGTATATCACAGGTGTATCAAGGTAAACCATTTGTTTCGCTTGGATTCGAAGATAACCCTTCTACTTCGCATTGATTTGAAGCTAAATCATGCGTTTCGCATGTATTTGAAGATAACTCGTTTGTTTCGCATGCTGTTGAAGCTAAATCAAGTGTATCACAAGTATTTGAAGATAACAATTTGCTTCGCCTGGATTCGAAGATCAGCCTTCTACTTCGCATTGATTAGATGCTAAAACATGTGTTTCGCATGGGTTTGAAGCTAACTCGTTTGTTTCACCTGCATTTGAAGCTATATCACTTATATTCTCATGTATGTGAAGCTAAATCATATGTTTCGCATGGATTTGTATCGAACTCGTTTGTTTCGCATGCTGTTGAAGCTAAATCATGTATATCACAAGTATTTGAAGCTAAACTATTCGTTTCGCATGGATTCGAAGATAAGCCTTCCACTTCGCATTGATTTGAAGCTAAATCATGTGTTTCGCATGGATTTGCAGTTAACTCGTTTGTTTCGCTTGCAGTTAAAGCTATATCATGTATATCACAAGTATTTGAAGCTAAACCATTTGTTTCGCATGGATTCGAAGATAAGCCTCCTACTTCGCATTGATTTGAAGCTAAATCATGTGTTTCGCATGGATTTGAAGCTAACTCTTTTATTTCGCATGCTGTTGAAGCTAAATCAAGTGTATCACAAGTATTTGAAGATAACAATTTGCTTCGCCTGGATTCGAAGATCAGCCTTCTACTTCGCATTGATTAGATGCTAAAACATGTGTTTCGCATGGGTTTGAAGCTAACTCGTTTGTTTCACCTGCATTTGAAGCTATATCACTTATATTCTCATGTATGTGAAGCTAAATCATGTGTTTCGCATGGATTTGTATCGAACTCGTTTGTTTCGCATGCAGTTGAAGCTATATCATGTATATCGCAAGTATTTGAAACAAAACCATTTGTTTCGCATGGATTCGAAGATAAGCCTCCTACTTCGCATTGATTTGAAACTAAATCATGTGTTCGCACGGATTTGAATCTAACTCGTTTGTTTCGCACGCTGTTCAAGCTAAATCAAGTGTATCACAAGTATTTGAAGCTAAACCATTTGCTTCGCATGTATTCGTAGATCGGCCTTCTACTTCGCAATTATTAGATGCTAAATCATGTGTTTCGCATGGATTTGAAGCTAACTCGTTTGTTTCGCATGCAGTTGAAGCTGAATCATGTATATCACAAGCATTTGAAGCTAAACTATTCGTTTCGCATGGATTCGAAGATAAGCCTTCCACTTCGCATTGATTTGAAGCTAAATCATGTGTTCGCATGGATTTGAAGCTAACTCGTTTGCTTCGCATGCTGTTGAAACTAAATCAAGTGTATCACAAGTATTTGAAGCTAAACCATTTGTTTCGCATGGATTCGAAGATCAGCCTTCTACTTCGCATTGATTAGATGCTAAATCATGTGTTCGCATGGATTTGAAGCTAACTCGTCTGTTTCGCCTGCATTTGAAGCCATATCACTTATATTTTCAAGTATGTGAAGCTAAATCATTCGTTTCGCATGGATTTGAAGCTAAGCCATCAACTTCGCGTTGACTTGATGCTAAATCATGTTTTTTGTTTGGACTTGAAGCAAACTCGTTTGTTTCGCATGCTGTTGAATGTAAATCATGTATATCACAAGTATTTGAAGCTATATCATATGTTTCGCATGGATTCGAAGATAACCCTTCTAATTCGCATTGATTTGAAGCTAAATCATGTGTTTCGCATGGATTTGGAGCTACACACGTTTTTTTCGCATGCAGTTGAAGCTAAATCATGTACATCACAAGTATTTGAAGCTAAATCATTTGTCGCAAGCATTCGAAGATAATCCATCTACTTGGCATTAATTTGAAGCTAAATCATGTGTTTCGCTTGGATTTGAAGATAACTCGTTTGTTTCGCATACTGTTGAAGCTAAATCATGTATATCACAAGTATTTGAAGCTAAACCATTTGTTTCGCATGGATTCGAAGATAAGCCTCCTACTTCGCATTGATTTGAAGCTAAATCATGTGTTTCGCATGGATTTGAAGCTAACTCGTTTGTTTCGCATGCAGTTGAAGCTGAACCATGTATATCACAAGTATTTGAAGCTAAACTATTCGTTTCGCATGGTTTCGAAGGTAAGTCTTCCACTTCGCATTGATTTGAAGCTAAATCATGTGTTTCGCATGGGTTTGAAGTTAACTCGTTTGTTTCGCATGCAGTTGAAGCTAAATCATGTATATCACAAGTATTTGAAGCAAAACCATTTGTTTCGCATGGATTCGAAGATAACCCTTCTACTTCGCATTGATTTGAAGTTAAATCATGTGTTTCGCATGGATTTGAATCTAACTCGTTTATTTCGCATGCTGTTGAAGCTAAATCATGTATATCGCAAGTATATGAAGCTAATCCAATTGTTTCGCATGGATTCGAGGATAAGCCTTCCACTTCGCATTGATTTGAAACTAAATCATGTGTTTCGCATGGATTTGAATCGAACTCGTTTGTTTCGAATGCTGTTGAAGCTAAATCATGTATATCACAAGTATTTGAAGTTAAACAATTTGTTTCGCATGGATTCGATGATAACCCATGTACTTCGCATTGATTTGAAGCTAAATCATGTGTTCGCATGGATTTGAAGCTACCTCGTTTGTTTCGCATGCTGTTGAAGCTATATCAAGTGTATCACAAGTATTTGAAGCCAAACCATTTGCTTCGCATGGATTCGAAGATCAGCCTTCTACTTCGTATTTATTAGATGCTAAGTCATGTGTTTCGCATGGGTTTGGAGCTAACTCGTTTGTTTCGCCTGCATTTGAAGCTATATCACTTATATTCACAAGTATGTGGCTAAATCTTTCGTTTCGCATGGATTTGAAGCTAAGCCATCAACTTCGCGTTGAATTGATGCTAAATCATGTTTTTCGTTTGGACTTGAAGCTAACTCGTTTATTCCGCATGCTGTTGATGCTAAATCAAGTGTATCACAAGTATTTGAATCCAAATCATGTGTTTCGCATGGATTTGAAGCTAACTCGTTTGTTTCGCATGCAGTTGAAGCTGAATCATGTATATCACAAGCATTTGAACGTAACTATTCGTTTCGCATGGATTCGAAGATAAGCCTTCCACTTCGCATTGATTTGAAGCTAAATCATCGGTTCCGCATGGATTTGAAGCTAACTCGTTTGTTTCGCCTGCATTTGAAGCCATATCACTTATATTTTCAAGTATGTGAAGCTAAATCATTCGTTTCGCATGGATTTGAAGCTAAGCCATCAACTTCGCGTTGACTTGATGCTAAATCATGTTTTTCGTTTGGACTTGAAGCAAACTCGTTTGTTTCGCATGTTGTTGAAGCTAAATCATGTATATCACAAGTATTTGAAGCTAAACCATTTGATTCCCATGGATTTGAAGCTAAGCTTTCAACTTCGCATTGATTTGAATATAAGTCATGTGTTTCGCATGGATTTGAAGCTATCTCGTTTGTTTCGCATGCTGTTGAAGCTAAATCAAGTATATTACAAGTATTTGAAGCTAAAGCATTTGTTTCGCATGGATTCGAAGATAAGCCTCCTACTTCGAAATTGATTTGAAGCTGAATCATGTGTTCGCATGGATTTGAATCTAACTCGTTTGTTTCGCATGCAGTTGAAGCTATATCATGTATATCGCAAGTATTTGAAGCAAAACCATTTGTTTCGCATGGATTCGAAGATAAGCCTCCTACTTCGCATTGATTTGAAACTAAATCATGTGTTCGCACGGATTTGAATCTAACTCGTTTGTTTCGCACGCTGTTCAAGCTAAATCAAGTGTGTCACAAGTATTTGAAGCTAAACCATTTGCTTCGCATGTATTCGTAGATCGGCCTTCTACTTCGCAGTTATTAGATGCTAAATCATGTGTTTCGCATGGATTTCAAGCTAACTCGTTTGTTTCGCATGCAGTTGAAGCTGAATCATGTATATCACAAGCATTTGAAGCTAAACTATTCGTTTCGCATGGATTCGAAGATAAGCCTTCCACTTCGCATTGATTTGAAGCTAAATCATGTGTTCCGCATGGATTTGAAGCTAACTCTTTTGTTTCGCATGCTGTTGAAGCTAAATCATGTATATCACAAGTATTTGAAGTTAAACCATTTGTTTCGCATTGATTCGAAGATAAGCCTCCTACTTCGCATTGATTTGAAGCTAAATCATGTGTTCGCATGGATTTGAAGCTAACTCGTTTGCTTCGCATGCTGTTGAAGCTAAATCAAGTGTATCACAAGTATTTGAAGCTAAACCATTTGTTTCGCATGGATTCGAAGATCAGCCTTCTACTTCGCATTGATTAGATGCTAAATCATGTGTTTCGCATGGATTTGAAGCCAACTCGTTTGTTTCGCATGCTGTTGAAGCTAAGTCATGTATATCTCAAGTATTTGAAGCTAAACCATTTGTTTCGCATGGATTCGAAGATAAGCCTTCCACTTCGCATTCATTTCAAGCTAAATAATGTGTTCCGCTTGGATTTGAAGCTAACTCGTTTGTTTCGCATGCGGTTGAAACTAAATCATGTATATCACAAGTATTTGAAGCTATATCATACGTTTCGCATGGATTCCAAGATAACCCTTCTAATTCGCATTGATTTGAAGCTAAATCATGTGTTTCGCAAGGATTTGAAGCTAGCTCGTATGTTTCGCATGCAGTTGAAGCTAAATCATGTATATCATAAGTATTTGAAGCTAAACCATTAGTTTCGCATGGATTCGAAGATCAGCCGTCTACTTCGCATTGATTTGATGCTAAATCATGTGTTTCGCATGGATTTGAAGCTAACTCGTTTGTTTCGCATGCAGTTGAAGCTATATCATGTATATCGCAAGTATTTGAAACAAAACCATTTGTTTCGCATGGATTCGAAGAAAAGCCTCCTACTTCGCATTGATTTGAAACTAAATCATGTGTTCGCACGGATTTGAATCTAACTCGTTTGTTTCGCACGCTGTTCAAGCTAAATCAAGTGTATCACAAGTATTTGAAGCTAAACCATTTGCTTCGCATGTATTCGTAGATCGGCCTTCTACTTCGCAGTTATTAGATGCTAAATCATGTGTTTCGCATGGATTTGAAGCTAACTCGTTTGTTTCGCATGCAGTTGAAGCTAAATCATGCATATCACAAGTATCTGAAGCTAAACAATTTGTTTCGCATGGATTCGAAGATAAGCCTCCTACTTCGCATTGATTTGAAGCTAAATCATGTGTTCGCATGGATTTGAAGCTACCTCGTTTGTTTCGCATGCTGTTTAAGCTAAATCATGTATATCACAAGTATTTGAAGCTAAACCATTTGTTACGCATGGATTCGAAGATCAGCCTTCTACTTCGCATTGATTTACGGCTAAATCATGTGTTCCGCATGGATTTTAAGCTAACTCGTTTTTTTCGCATGCAGTTGAAGCTAAATCATGTATATCACAAGTATTTGAAGCTAAACCATTTGTTTCGCATGGATTCGAAGATAACCCTTCTACTTCGCATTGATTTGAAGTTAAATCATCTGTTTCGCATGAATTTGATTCTAACTCGTTTATTTCGTATGCTGTTGAAGCTAAATCATGTATATCACAAGTATACGAAGCTAATCCATCTGTTTCGCATGGATTCGAAGATAAGCCTTCTGCTTCGCATTGATTTGAAGCTAAATCATGTGTTTCGCATGGATTTGAATCTAACTCGTTTGTTTCGCATGCTGTTGAAGATAAATCAAGTGTATCACAAGTATTTGAAGCCAAACCATTTGCTTCGAATGGATTCGAAGATCAGCCTTCTACTTCGCATTTATTAGATGCTAAATCATGTGTTTCGCATGGGTTTGAAGCTAACTCGTTTGTTTCGCCTGCATTTGAAGCTATATCACTTATATTCACAAGTATGTGAAGCTAAATCTTTCGTTTCGCATGGATTTGAAGCTAAGCCATCAACTTCGCGTTGAATTGATGCTAAATCATGTTTTTCGTTTGGACTTGAAGCTAACTCGTTTATTCCGCAAGCTGTTGATGCTAAATCAAGTGTATCACAAGTATTTGAATCCAAATCATGTGTTTCGCATGGATTTGAAGCTAACTCGTTTGTTTCGCATGCAGTTGAAGCTGAATCATGTATATCACAAGCATTTGAACGTAACTATTCGTTTCGCATGGATTCGAAGATAAGCCTTCCACTTCGCATTGATTTGAAGCTAAATCATCGGTTCCGCATGGATTTGAAGCTAACTCGTTTGTTTCGCCTGCATTTGAAGCCATATCACTTATATTTTCAAATATGTGAAGCTAAATCATTCGTTTCACATGGATTTGAAGCTAAGCCATCAACTTCGCGTTGACTTGATGCTAAATCATGTTTTTCGTTTGGACTTGAAGCTAACTCGTTTGTTTCGCATGCTGTTGAAGCTAAATCATGTATATCACAAGTATTTGAAGCTAAATCATTTGTTTCGCATGGATTCGATGATTAGCCTTCCACTTCGCATTGATTTGAAGCTAAATCATGTGTTTCGCATGGATTTGTATCGAACTCGTTTGTTTCGCATGCTGTTGAAGCTAAATCATGTATATCACAAGTATTTGAAGCTAAACTATTCGTTTCGCATGGATTCGAAGATAAGCCTTCCACTTCGCATTGATTTGAAGCTAAATCATGTGTTTCGCATGGATTTGCAGTTAACTCGTTTGTTTCGCTTGCAGTTAAAGCTATATCATCTATATCACAAGTATTTGAAGCTAAACCATTTGTTTCGCATGGATTCGAAGATAAGCCTCCTACTTCGCATTGATTTGAAGCTAAATCATGTGTTCGCATGAATTTGAAGCTAACTCGTTTGTTTCGCATGCTGTTGAAGCTAAATCATGTATATCACAAGTATTTGAAGCTAAACCATTTGTATCGCATGGAATCGAAGATAAGCCACCTACTTCGCATTGATTTGAAGCTAAATCATGTGTTTCGCATGGATTTGAAGCTAACTCTTTTATTTCGCATGCTGTTGAAGCTAAATCAAGTGTATCACAAGTATTTGAAGATAACAATTTGCTTCGCCTGGATTCGAAGATCAGCCTTCTACTTCGCATTGATTTGAAGCTAAATCATGTGTTCGCATGAATTTGAAGCTAACTCGTTTGTTTCGCATGCTGTTGAAGCTAAATCATGTATATCACAAGTATTTGAAGCTAAATCATGTGTTTCGCATGGATTTGTATCGAACTCGTTTGTTTCGCATGCTGTTGAAGCTAAATCATGTATATCACAAGTATTTGAAGCTAAACTATTCGTTTCGCATGGATTCGAAGATAAGCCTTCCACTTCGCATTGATTTGAAGCTAAGTCATGTGTTTCGCATGGATTTGCAGTTAACTCGTTTGTTTCGCTTGCAGTAAAAGCTATATCATGTATATCACAAGTATTTGAAGCTAAACCATTTGTTTCGCATGGATTCGAAGATAAGCCTCCTACTTCGCATTGATTTGAAGCTAAATCATGTGTTCGCATGAATTTGAAGCTAACTCGTTTGTTTCGCATGCTGTTGAAGCTAAATCATGTATTTCACAAGTATTTGAAGCTATATCATATGTTTCGCATGGATTCGAAGATAACCCTTCTAATTCGCATTGATTTGAAGCTAAATCATGTGTTTCGCATGGATTTGAAGCTAACTCGTTTGTTTCGCATGCTGTAGAAGCTAAGTCATGTATATCACAAGTATTTGAAGCTAAACCATTTGATTCGCTTGGATTCGAAGATAAGCCTCCTACTTCGCATTGATTTGAAGCTAAATCACGTGTTCGCATGGATTTGAAGCTACCTCGTTTGTTTGGCATGCAGTTGAAGCTAAATCATGTATATCACAAGTATTTGCAGCCAAACCATTTGTTTCGCATGGATTCGAAGATAACCCTTCTACTTCGCATTGATTTGAAGCTAAATCATGTGTTTCGCATGGATTTGAATCTAACTCGTTTCTTTCGCATGCTGTTGCAGCTAAATCATGTATATCACAAGTATTTGAAGCTAAACCATTTGCTTCGCATGGATTCGAAGATCAGCCTTCTACTTCGCATTGATTTGAAGTTAAATCATATGTTTCGCATGGATTTGAAGCTAACTCTTTTTTTTTTTCGTATGTAGTTGAAGCTAAATCATGTATATCACAGGTGTATCAAGGTAAACCATTTGTTTCGCTTGGATTCGAAGATAACCCTTCTACTTCGCATTGATTTGAAGCTAAATCATGCGTTTCGCATGTATTTGAAGATAACTCATTTGTTTCGCATGCTGTTGAAGCTAAATCATGTATATCACAAGTATTTGAAGCTAAACCATTTGTATCGCATGGAATCGAAGAAAAGCCACCTACTTCGCATTGATTTGAAGCTAAATCATGTGTTTCGCATGGATTTGAAGCTAACTCGTTTTTTCGCTAGCAGTTGAAGCTAAATCAAGTGTATCACAAGTATTTGAAGCTAAACAATTTGCTTCGCATGGATTCGAAGATCAGCCTTCTACTTCGCATTGATTAGATGCTAAATGATGCGTTTCGCATGGTTTTGAAGCTAACTCGTTTGTTTCGCCTGCATTTGAAGCTATAGCACTTATATTCTCAAGTATGTGTAGCTAAATCATTCGTTTCGCATCGTTTTGAAGCTAAGCCGTCAACTTGGCGTTGACTTGATGATAAATCATGTTTTTCGCTTGGACTTGAATTAACTCGTTTGTTTCGCATGCTGTTGGAGGTAAATCATGTATATCACAAGTATTAGAAGCTAAACCATTTGTTTCGCATGGATCCCAAGATAACGCTTTTAATTCGCATTGATTTGAAGCTAAATCATGAGTTTCGCATGGATTTGAAGCTAACTCGTTTGTTTCGCATGCTGTTTAAGCTAAATCATGTATATCACAAGTATTTGAATCTAAACAATTTGTATCGCATGGATACGAAGATCAGCCTTCTATTTCGCATTGATTAGATGCTAAATCATGTGCTTCGCATGGACTTGAAGCTATCTCGTTTGTTTCGCCTGCATTTGAAGCTATATCACTTATATTCACAAGTATGTGAAGCTAAATCATTCGTTTCGCATGGGTTTGAAGGTAAGCCATCAACTTCGCGTTGACTTGATGCTAAATCATGTTTTTGTTTGGAGTTGAAGCTAAATCGTTTGTTTCGCATGTTGTTGAAGCTAAATCATGTATATCACAAGTATTTGAAGCTAAACCAATTGTATCGCATGGAATCGAAGAAAAGCCACCTACTTCGCATTGATTTGAAGCTAAATCATGTGTTTCGCATGGATTTGAAGCTAACTCGTTTTTTCGCTAGCAGTTGAAGCTAAATCAAGTGTATCACAAGTATTTGAAGCTAAACAATTTGCTTCGCATGGATTCGAAGATCAGCCTTCTACTTCGCATTGATTAGATGCTAAATGATGTGTTTCGCATGGGCTTGAAGCTAACTCGTTTGTTTCACCTGCATTTGAAGCTAAATCACTTAGATTATCAAGTATGTGAAGCTAAATCATTCGTTTCGCATGGATTTGAAGCTAAGCCGTCAACTTAGCGTTGACTTGATGATAAATCATGTTTTTCGGTTGGACTTGAAGCTAACTCGTTTGTTTCGCATGCTGTTGAAGCTAAGTCATGTATATCACAAGTATTTGAACCTAAACTATTCGTTTCGCATGGATTCGAGGATAAGCCTTCCACTCCGCATTGATTTGAAACTAAATCATGTGTTTCGCATGGATTTGAATCGAACTCGTTTGTTTCGCATGCTGTTGAAGCTAAATCATGTTTATCACAAGTATTTGAAGTTAAACAATTTGTTTCGCATGGATTTGAAGCTAAGCCTTCTACTTCGCATTGATTTGAAGCTATGTAATTTGTTTCGCTGGGATTTTTTGTAACTAAGACCTCTACTTCGCATTGATTTCAAGCTAAATCATTTGTTTCACATGGATTTGAAGCTAACTCGTTTGTTTCGCGTGCTTTTGAATGTAAATCATGTATATGACAAGTATTTGAAGCTAAACCATTTGATTCGCACGGATTTGAAGCCAAGCCTTCTACTTCGCATTGATTTGAGTCTAAATCATGTGTTTCGCATGGATTTAAATCTAACTCGTTTGTTTCGCATGCTGTTGAAGCTAAATCAAGTGTAGCAGAAGTATTTGAAGCCAAACCATTTGCTTCGCATGAATTCGAAGAACAGCCTTCTACTTCGCATTGATTTGAAGCTAAATCATGTGTTCGCATGGATTTGAAGCTACCTCGTTTGTTTCGCATGCAGTTGAAGCTAAATCATGTATATCACAAGTATTTGAATCTATATCATTTGTTTCGCATGGATTCGAAGATCAGCCTTCTACTTCGCATTGATTTGATGCTAAATCATGTGTTTCGCATGGATTTGAAGCTAGCTCGTTTGTTTCGCAAGCTGTTGAAGCTAAATCATCTATATCACAAGTATTTGATGCTAAACCATTTGTATCGCTTGGGATCGCAGATAAGCCTCCTACTTCGCATTGATTTGAAGCTAAATCATGTGTTTCGCATGGATTTGAAGCTAACTCGTTTGTTTCGCATGCTGTTGAAGCTAAATCATGTATATCACAAGTATTTGAAGCTAAATCATTTGTTTCGCATGGATTTGAAGCTAAGCCATCAACTTCGCGTTGACTTGATGCTGAATCATGAGTTTCGCATGGATTTTAAGCTAACTCGTTTGTTTCGCATGCTGTTGAAGCTAAATCAAGTGTATCACAAGTATTAGAAGCTAAACCATTTGTTTCGCATGGATTCGAAGATCAGCCTTCTACTTCGCATTGATTAGATGCTAAATCATGTGTTTCGAATGGATTTGAAGCTAACTCGTTTGTTTCGCATGCAGTTGAAGCTAAATCATGTATATCACAAGTATTTGAAGCTATATCATATGTTTCGCATGGTTTCGAAGATAACCCTTCTAATTCGCATTGAGTTGAGGCTAAATCATGTGTTTCGCATGGATTTGAAGCTAACTCGTTTGTTTCGCATGCTGTTGAAGCTAAATCATGTATATCACAAGTATTTGAAGCTAAAACATTTGATTCGCACGGATTTGAAGCTAAGCCTTCTACTTCGCATTGATTTGGAGCTATTTAATTTGTTTCGCTGGGATTTGAAGCTAAGCCCTCTACTTCGCATTGATTTCAAGCTAAATCATTTGTTTCAAATGGATTTGAAGCTAACTCGTTTGTTTCGCTTGCTTTTGAATGATAATCATGTATATGGAAAGTATTTGATGCTAAACCATTTGATTCGCACGGATTTGAAGCCAAGCCTTCTACTTCGCATTGATTTGAGGCTAAATCATGTGGTTCGCAAGGATTTATAGCTAACTCGTTTGTTTCGCTTGCAGTTGAAGCTAAATCATGTATATCACAAGTATTTGAAGCTAAACCATTTGTTTCGCATGGATTTGAAGATCTGTCTTCTACTTCGCATTGATTTGAATCTAAAACCTTTGTTTCGCATGGATTTGAAGCTAACTCGTTTGTTTCGTATGTAGTTGAAGCTAAATCATGTATATCACAGGTGTATCAAGGTAAACCATTTGCTTCGCATGGATTCGAAGGTCAACCTTCTACTTCGCATTGATTTGGTGCTAAATCATGTGTTTCGCATGGACTTGAAGCTAACTCGTTTGTTTCGCCTGCATTTGAATCTATATCACTTATATTCACAAGTATGTGAAGCTAAATCATTCGTTTCGCATGGATTTGAAGCTAAGCCATCAACTTCGCGTTGACTTGATGCTAAATCATGATTTTCGCTTGGATTTGAAGCTAATTCGATTGTTTCGCATGCAGTTGAATCTAAATCATGTATATCTCAAGTATTTGAAGCTAAATCATGTGTTTCGCATGGATTTGAATCTAACTCGTTTGTTTCGGATGCTGTTGAAGCTAAATCATGTATATCACAAGTATTTGAATCTATATCATTTGTTTCGCATGGATTCGAAGATAACCCTTCTAATTCGCATTGATTTGAGGCTAAATCATGTGTTTCGCTTGGATTTGAAGCTAACTCGTTTTTTTCGCTGGTAGTTGAAGCTAAATCATGCATATGACAAGTATTTGAAGCAAAACCATTTGATTCCCATGGTTTTGAGGCTAACCTTTCTACTTCGCATTGATTTGAAGATAAATCATGTGTTTCGCTTGCATTTGAATATAACACATTTGTTTCGCATGCTGTTGAAGCTAAATCATATATATCACAAGTATATGAAGCTAATCTATTTGTTTCGCATGGATTCGGAGATAAGCCTCCTACTTCGCATTGATTTGAAGCTAAATCATGTGTTTCGCATGGATTTGCTTCTAACTCGTTTGTTTCGCATGCTGTTGAAGATAAATCAAGTGTATCACAAGTATTTGAAGCCAAACCATTTGCTTCGCATGGATTCGAAGATCAGCCTTCTACTTCGCATTGATTAGGTTATAAATCATATGTTTCGCATGGATTTGATGCTAACTCGTTTTTTTGGCATGCAGTTGAAGCTGAATCATGTATATCACAAGTATTTGAACCTAAACTATTCGTATCGCATGGATTCGAGGATAAGCCTTCCACTCCGCATTGATTTGAAACTAAATCATGTGTTTCGCATGGATTTGAATCGAACTCGTTTGTTTCGCATGCTGTTGAAGCTAAATCATGTATATCACAAGTATTTGAAGTTAAACAATTTGTTTCGCATGGATTCGAAGATAACCCATGTACTTCGCATTGATTTGAAGCTAAATCATGTGTTTCGCATGGATTTGAATCGAACTCGTTTGTTTCGCATGCTGTTGAAGCTAAATCAAGTGTAGCAGAAGTATTTGAAGCCAAACCATTTGCTTCGCATGGATTCGAAGAACAGCCTTCTACTTCGCATTGATTTGAAGCTAAATCATGTGTTCGCATGGATTTGAAGCTACCTCGTTTGTTTCGCATGCAGTTGAAGCTAAATCATGTATATCACAAGTATTTGAATCTATATCATTTGTTTCGCATGGATTCGTAGATAACCCTTCTAATTCGCATTGATTTGAGGCTAAATCATGTGTTTCGCTTGGATTTGAAGCTAACTCGTTTTTTTCGCTAGTAGTTGAAGCTAAATCATGCATATCACAAGTATTTGAAGCTAAACCATTTGTTTCGCATTTATTCGAAGCTAAGCCTTCTACTTCGCATTGATTTGAGGCTAAATCATGTGATTCGCTTGGTTTTGAAGCTAACTCGTTTTTTTCGCATGCAGTTGTAGCTAAATCATGTATATCACAAGTATTTGAAGCTAAACCATTTGTTTCGCATGGATTCGAAGATAAGCCTTCTACTTCGCATTGATTTGATGCTAAATCATGTGTTTCGCATGGATTTGAAGCTAGCTCGTTTGTTTCGCACGCTGTTGAAGCTAAATAATGTATATCACAAGTATTTGAAGCTAAACCATTTGCCTCGCATGGATTCGAAGATCAGCCATCCACTTCGCATTAATTTGATGCTAAATCTTGTGTTTCGCATGGATTTGAAGCTGACTCGTTTGTTTCGCATGCTGTTGAAGCTAAATCATGTATATCACAAGTATTTGAAGCTAAACCATTTGTTTCGCATGGATTCGAAGATAAGCCTTCTACTTAGCATGGTTTTTAATCTAAATCATGTGTTTCGCAAGGATTTGAAGCTAACTCGTTTGTTTCGCATGCAGTTGAAGCTGAATCATGTACATCACAAGTATTTGAAGCTAAACTATTCGTTTCGCATGGATTCGAAGTTAACTCGTTTGTTTCGCATGCAGTTGAAGCTAAATCACGTATATCACAAGTATTTGCAACTAAATCATTTGTTTCGCATAGATACGAAGATAATCCTTCTACTTCGCATTGATTTGAAGCTAAATCATGTGTTTCGCATGGATTTGAATCTAACTCGTTTATTTCGCATGCTGTTGAAGCTAAATCATGTATATCACAAGTATAAGAAGCTAATCCATTTGCCTCGCATGGATTCGAAGATCAGCCATCCACTTCGCATTAATTTGATGCTAAATCTTGTGTTTCGCATGGATTTGAAGCTGACTCGTTTGTTTCGCATGCAGTTGAAGCTAAATCACGTATATCACAAGTATTTGCAACTAAATCATTTGTTTCGCATAGATACGAAGATAATCCTTCTACTTCGCATTGATTTGAAGCTAAATCATGTGTTTCGCATGGATTTGAAGCTAACTCGTTTGTTTCGCATGCTGTTGAAGCTAAATCATGTATATCACAAGTATTTGAAGCTAAACCATTTGTATCGGATGGGATCGAAGATAAGCCTCCTACTTCGCATTGATTTGAAGCTAAATCATGTGTTTCGCATGGATTTGAAGCTAACTCGTTTGTTTCGCATGCTGTTGAAGCTAAATCATATATATCACAAGTATATGAAGCTGATCCATTTGTTTCGCATGGATTCGCAGATAAGCCTTCCACTTCGCATTGATTTGATGCTAAATCATGTGTTCGCATGGATTTGAAGCTAACTTGTTTGATTCGCGAGCAGTTGAAGCTAAATCAAGTGTATCACAAGTATTTGAAGCTAAACCATTTGTATCGCATGGATTCGAAGATAAGCCTTCCACTTCGCATTGATTTGAAGCTAAATCATTTGTTCCGCATGGATTTGAAGCTGACTCGTTTGTTTCGCATGCAGTTGAAGCTGAATCATGTATATCACAAGTATTTCCGGCTAAACCATTTGTTTCGCATGGATTCGAAGGTAACCCTTCTACTTCGCATTGATTTTAATCTAAATCATGTGTTTCGCATGGATTTGAAGCTAACTCGTTTGATTCGCATGCTGTTGAAGCTAACTCAAGTGGATCACAAGTATTTGAAGCTAAACCATTTGCTTCGCATGGATTCGAAGATTAGCCTTCTACTTCGCATTGATTTGATGCTAAATCATGTGTTTCGCATGGATTTGAAGCTAACTTGTTTGTTTCGCATGCTGTTGAAGCTAAATCATGTACATCACATGTATTTGAAGCTAAACCATTTGTATCGCATGGAATCGAAGATAAGCCTCCTACTTCGCATTGATTTGAAGCTAAATCATGTGTTCGCATGGATTTGAAGCTAACTTGTTTGATTCGCGAGCAGTTGAAGCTAAATCAAGTGTATCACAAGTATTTGAAGCTAAACCATTTGCTTCGCATGGATACGAAGATCAGCCTTCCACTTCGCATTGATTTTAAGCTAAATCATGTGTTCCGCATGGATTTTAAGCTAACTCGTTTGTTTCGCATGCAGTTGAAGCTAAATCATGTATATCACAAGTATTTGAAGCTAAACTATTTGTTTCGAATGGATTCGAAGATAAGCCTTCTACTTCGCATTGATTTTAATCTAAATCATGTGTTTCGCAAGGATTTGAAGCTAACTCGTTTGTTTCGCATGCAGTTGAAGCTGAATCATGTACATCACAAGTATTTGAAGCTAAACTATTCGTTTCGCATGGATTCGAAGCTAACTCGTTTGTTTCGCATGCAGTTGAAGCTAAATCACGTATATCACAAGTATTTGCAGCTAAACCATTTGTTTCGCATGGATACGAAGATAAGCCTTCTACTTCGCAATGATTTGATGCTAAATCATGTGTTTCGCATGGATTTGAAGCTAGCTCGTTTGTTTCGCATGCTGTTGAAGCTAAATCATGTATATCACAGGAATAAGAAGCTAATCTATTTGTTTCGCATGGATTCGAAGATAAGCCTTCTACTTCGCATTGATTTGAAGCTAAATCATGTTTTTCGCATGGATTTGAAGCTAACTCGTTTGTTTCGCATGCTGCTGAAGCTAAATCATATATATCACAAGTATTTGAAGCTAAACCATTTGTATCGCATGGTATCGAAGATAAGCCTCCTACTTCGCATTGATTTGAAGCTAAATCATGTGTTTCGCAAGGATTTGAAGCTAACTCGTTTGTTTCGCATGCAGTTGAAGCTGAATCATGTACATCACAAGTATTTGAAGCTAAACTATTCGTTTCGCATGGATTCGAAGCTAACTCGTTTGTTTCGCATGCAGTTGAAGCTAAATCATGTATATCACAAGTATTTGAAGCTAAACCATTTGTTTCGCAAGGATTCGAAGATAAGCCTTCTACTTCGCAATGATTTTAATCTAAATCATGTGTTTCGCATGGATTTGAAGCTAACTCGTTTGTTTCGCATGCTGTTGTAGCTAAATCATGTACATCACATGTATTTGAAGCTAAACCATTTGTTTCGCATGGATTCCAAGATAACCCTTCTAATTGGCATTGATTTGATTCTAAATCATGTGTTTCGCATGGATTTGAAGCTAACTCGTTTGTTTCGCATGCTGTTGAAACTAAATCATGTATATCACAAGTATTTGAAGCTAAACCATTTGTATCGGATGGGATCGAAGATAAGCCTCCTACTTCGCATTGATTTGAATCTGAATCATGTGTTTCGCATGGATTTGAAGCTAACTCGTTTGTTTCGCATTCTGTTGAAGCTAAATCATATATATCACAAGTATATGAAGCTGATCCATTTGTTTCGCATGGATTCGCAGATAAGCCTTCCACTTCGCATTGATTTGATGCTAAATCATGTGTTCGCATGGATTTGAAGCTAACTTGTTTGATTCGCGAGCAGTTGAAGCTAAATCAAGTGTATCACAAGTATTTGAAGCTAAACCATTTGTATCGCATGGGATCGAAGATAAGCCTCCTACTTCGCATTGATTTGAAGCTAAATCATGTGTTTCGCATGGATTTGAAGCTAACTCGTTTGTTTCGCATGCTGTTGAAGCTAAATCATGCATATCACAAGTATTTGAAGCTAAACCATTTGTTACGCATGGATTCGAAGATCAGCCTTCTACTTCGCATTGATTTGAAGCTAAATCATGTGTTTCGCATGGATTATAAGCTAACTCGTTTGTTTCGCATGCAGTTGAAGCTAAATCATGTATATCACAAGTATTTGACGCTAAACCATTTGTTTCGCATGGATTCGAAGGTAAGCCTTCTACTTCGCTTTGATTTGAAGCTAAATCATGTGTTTCGCATGGATTATAAGCTAACTCGTTTGTTTCGCATGCAGTTGAAGCTAAATCGTGTATATCACAAGAGTATGAAGCTGATCCATTTGTTTCGCATGGATTCGAAGATAAGCCTTACACTTCGCATTGATTTGATGCTAAATCATGCGTTTCGCTTGGATTTGAATCTAACTCGTTTGTTTCGCATGCAGTTGAAGCTAAATCATGTATATCACAAGTATTTGACGCTAAACCATTTGTTTCGCATGGATTCGAAGATAAACCTTCTACTTCGCATTGATTTTAATCTAAATCATGTGTTTCGCATGGATTTGAAGCTAACTCGTTTGTTTCGCATGCAGTTGAAGCTGAATCATGTATATCACAAGTATTTGAAGCTAAACTATTCGTTTCGCATGGATTCGAAGATAAGCCTTCTACTTCGCATTGATTTGAAGCTAAATCATGTGTTTCGCATGGATTATAAGCTAACTCGTTTGTTTCGCATGCAGTTGAAGCTAAGTCGTGTATATCACAAGTACATGAAGCTGATCCATTTGTTTCGCATGGATTCGAAGATAAGCCTTCCACTTCGCATTGATTTGATGCTAAATCATGTGTTTCGCATGGATTTGAAGCTAACTCGTTTGATTCGCATGCTGTTGAAGCTAACTCAAGTGGATCACAAGTATTTGAAGCTAAACCATTTGCTTCGCATGGATTCGAAGATTAGCCTTCTACTTCGCATTGATTTGATGCTAAATCATGTGTTTCGCATGGATTTGAAGCTAACTCGTTTGTTTCGCATGCTGTTGAAGCTAAATCATGTACATCACATGTATTTGAAGCTAAACCATTTGTATCGCATGGAATCGAAGATAAGCCTCCTACTTCGCATTGATTTGAAGCTAAATCATGTGTTCGCATGGATTTGAAGCTAACTTGTTTGATTCGCGAGCAGTTGAAGCTAAATCAAGTGTATCACAAGTATTTGAAGCTAAACCATTTGCTTCGCATGGATACGAAGATCAGCCTTCCACTTCGCATTGATTTTAAGCTAAATCATGTGTTCCGCATGGATTTTAAGCTAACTCGTTTGTTTCGCATGCAGTTGAAGCTAAATCATGTATATCACAAGTATTTGAAGCTAAACCATTTGTTTCGCATGGATTCGATGATAAGCCTTCTACTTCGCATTGATTTTAATCTAAATCATGTGTTTCGCATGGATTTGAATCTAACTCGTTCATTTCGCATGCTGTTGAAGCTAAATCATGTATATCACAAGTATATGAAGCTGATCCATTTGTTTCGCATGGATTCGAAGATAAGCCTTCCACTTCACATTGATTTGATGCTAAATCATGTGTTTCGCATAGATTTGAATCTAACTCGTTTGTTTCGCATGCTGTTGTTGCTAAATCATGTATATCGCAAGTATTTGAAGCTAAACCATTTGCTTCGCATGGATTCGAAGATCAGCCTTCTACTTCGCATTGATTTGATGCTAAATCATGTGATTCGCATGGATTTGAAGCTTACTCGTTTGTTTCGCATGCAGTTGAAGCTGAATCATGTATATCACAAGTATTTGAAGCTAAACCATTTGTTTCGCATGGATTCGAAGATAAGCCTTCTACTTCGCATTGATTTGAAGCTAAATCATGTGTTTCGCATGGATTATAAGCTAACTCGTTTGTTTCGCATGCAGTTGAAGCTAAATCGTGTATATCACAAGTACATGAAGCTGATCCATTTGTTTCGCATGGATTCGAAGATAAGCCTTCCACTTCGCATTGATTTGATGCTAAATCATGTGTTTCGCATGGATTTGAAGCTAACTCGTTTGTTTCGCATGCTGTTGAAGCTAACTCAAGTGGATCACAAGTATTTGAAGCTAAACCATTTGCTTCGCATGGTTTCGAAGATTAGCCTTCTACTTCGCATTGATTTGATGCTAAATCATGTGTTTCGCATGGATTTGAAGCTAACTCGTTTGTTTCGCATGCTGTTGAAGCTAACTCGTTTGTTTCGCATGCTGTTGAAGCTAAATCATGTACATCACATGTATTTGAAGCTAAACCATTTGTATCGCATGGAATCGAAGATAAGCCTCCTACTTCGCATTGATTTGAAGCTAAATCATGTGTTCGCATGGATTTGAAGCTAACTTGTTTGTTTCGCATGCTGTTGAAGCTAACTCAAGTGGATCACAAGTATTTGAAGCTAAACCATTTGTTTCGCATGGTTTCGAAGATTAGCCTTCTACTTCGCATTGATTTGATGCTAAATCATGTGTTCCGCATGGATTTTAAGCTAACTCGTTTGTTTCGCATGCAGTTGAAGCTAAACCACGTATATCACAAGTATTTGAAGCTAAACCATTTGTTTCGCATGGATTCGAAGATAAGCCTTCTACTTCGCATTGATTTGATGCTAAATCATGTGTTTCGCATGGATTTGAAGATAGCTCGTTTGTTTCGCATGCTGTTGAAGCTAAATCATGTATATCACAAGTATTTGAAGCTAAACCATTTGTATCGCATGGGATCGAAGATAAGGCTCCTACTTCGCATTGATTTGAAGCTAAATCATGTGTTTCGCATGGATTATAAGCTAACTCGTTTGTTTCGCATGCAGTTGAAGCTAAATCATGTATATCACAAGTATTTGACGCTAAACCATTTGTTTCGCATGGATTCGAAGATAAACCTTCTACTTCGCATTGATTTTAATCTAAATCATGTGTTTCGCATGGATTTGAAGCTAACTCGTTTGTTTCGCATGCAGTTGAAGCTGAATCATGTATATCACAAGTATTTGATGCTAAACTATTCGTTTCGCATGGATTCGAAGATAAGCCTTCCACATCGCATTGATTTGAAGCTAAATCATGTGTTCCGCATGGATTTTAAGCTAACTCGTTTGTTTCGCATGCAGTTGAAGCTAAATCATGTATATCACAAGTATTTGCAGCTAAACCATTTGTTTCGCATGGATACGAAGATAAGCCTTCTACTTCGCATTGATTTGAAGTTAAATCATGTGTTTCGCATGGATTTGAATCTAACTCGTTTATTTCGCATGCTGTTGAAGCTAAATCATGTATATCACAAGTATAAGAAGCTAATCCATTTGTTTCGCATGGATTCGAAGATAAGCCTTCTACTTCGCATTGATTTGAAGCTAAATCATGTGTTTCGCTTGGATTTGAAGCTAACTCGTTTTTTTCGCTAGTAGTTGAAGCTAAATCATGCATATCACAAGTATTTGAAGCTAAACCATTTGTTTCGCATGGATTCGAAGATAAGCCTTCTACTTCGCATTGATTTTAATATAAATCATGTGTTTCGCATGGATTTGAAGCTAACTCTTTTGTTTCGCATGCAGTTGAAGCTGAATCATGTATATCACAAGTATTTGAAGCTAAACTATTCGTTTCGCATGTATTCGAAGGTAAGCCTTCTACTTCGCTTTGATTTGAAGCTAAATCATGTGTTTCGCATGGATTATAAGCTAACTCGTTTGTTTCGCATGCAGTTGAAGCTAAATCGTGTATATCACAAGAATATGAAGCTGATCCATTTGTTTCGCATGGATTCGAAGATAAGCCTTACACTTCGCATTGATTTGATGCTAAATCATGCGTTTCGCATGGATTTGAATCTATCTCGTTTGTTTCGCATGCTGTTGAAGCTAAATCATGTATATCACAAGTATTTGAAGCTAAACCATTTGTTTCGCATGGATTCGAAGATAAGCCTTCTACTTCGCATTGATTTTAATCTAAATCATGTGTTTCGCAAGGATTTTAAGCTAACTCGTTTGTTTCGGATGCTGTTGAAGCTAAATCATGTATATCACAAGTATTTGAAGCTATATCATTTGTTTCGCATGGATTCGAAGATAACCCTTCTAATTCGCATTGATTTGAGGCTAAATCATGTGTTTCGCTTGGATTTGAAGCTAACTCGTTTTTTTCGCTAGTAGTTGAAGCTAAATCATGCATATCACAAGTACTTGAAGCTAAACCATTTGTTTCGCATGGATTCGAAGATAAGCCTTCTACTTCGCATTGATTTTAATCTAAATCATGTGTTTCACATGGATTTGAAGCTAACTCGTTTGTTTCGCATGCAGTTGAAGCTGAATCATGTATATCACAAGTATTTGAAGCTAAACTATTCGTTTCGCATGGATTCGAAGATAAGCCTTCTACTTCGCATTGATTTGAAGCTAAATCATGTGTTTCGCATGGATTATAAGCTAACTCGTTTGTTTCGCATGCAGTTGAAGCTAAGTCGTGTATATCACAAGTACATGAAGCTGATCCATTTGTTTCGCATGGATTCGAAGATAAGCCTTCCACTTCGCATTGATTTGATGCTAAATCATGTGTTTCGCATGGATTTGAAGCTAACTCGTTTGATTCGCATGCTGTTGAAGCTAACTCAAGTGGATCACAAGTATTTGAAGCTAAACCATTTGCTTCGCATGGATTCGAAGATTAGCCTTCTACTTCGCATTGATTTGATGCTAAATCATGTGTTTCGCATGGATTTGAAGCTAACTCGTTTGTTTCGCATGCTGTTGAAGCTAAATCATGTACATCACATGTATTTGAAGCTAAACCATTTGTATCGCATGGAATCGAAGATAAGCCTCCTACTTCGCATTGATTTGAAGCTAAATCATGTGTTCGCATGGATTTGAAGCTAACTTGTTTGATTCGCGAGCAGTTGAAGCTAAATCAAGTGTATCACAAGTATTTGAAGCTAAACCATTTGCTTCGCATGGATACGAAGATCAGCCTTCCACTTCGCATTGATTTTAAGCTAAATCATGTGTTCCGCATGGATTTTAAGCTAACTCGTTTGTTTCGCATGCAGTTGAAGCTAAATCATGTATATCACAAGTATTTGAAGCTAAACCATTTGTTTCGCATGGATTCGATGATAAGCCTTCTACTTCGCATTGATTTTAATCTAAATCATGTGTTTCGCATGGATTTGAATCTAACTCGTTCATTTCGCATGCTGTTGAAGCTAAATCATGTATATCACAAGTATATGAAGCTGATCCATTTGTTTCGCATGGATTCGAAAATAAGCCTTCCACTTCACATTGATTTGATGCTAAATCATGTGTTTCGCATAGATTTGAAGCTAACTCGTTTGTTTCGCATGCTGTTGAAGCTGAATCATGTACATCACAAGTATTTGAAGCTAAACTATTCGTTTCGCATGGATTCGAAGTTAACTCGTTTGTTTCGCATGCAGTTGAAGCTAAATCACGTATATCAGAAGTATTTGCAGCTAAACCATTTGTTTCGCATGGATACGAAGATAAGCCTTCTACTTCGCATTGATTTGAAGCTAAATCATGTGTTTCGCATGGATTTGAATCTAACTCGTTTGTTTCGCATGCTGTTGTAGCTAAATCATGTATATCGCAAGTATTTGAAGCTAAACCATTTGCTTCGCATGGATTCGAAGATCAGCCTTCTACTTCGCATTGATTTGATGCTAAATCATGTGATTCGCATGGATTTGAAGCTTACTCGTTTGTTTCGCATGCAGTTGAAGCTGAATCATGTATATCACAAGTATTTGAAGCTAAACCATTTGTTTCGCATGGATTCGAAGATAAGCCTTCTACTTCGCATTGATTTGAAGCTAAATCATGTGTTTCGCATGGATTATAAGCTAACTCGTTTGTTTCGCATGCAGTTGAAGCTAAATCGTGTATATCACAAGTACATGAAGCTGATCCATTTGTTTCGCATGGATTCGAAGATAAGCCTTCCACTTCGCATTGATTTGATGCTAAATCATGTGTTTCGCATGGATTTGAAGCTAACTCGTTTGTTTCGCATGCTGTTGAAGCTAACTCAAGTGGATCACAAGTATTTGAAGCTAAACCATTTGCTTCGCATGGTTTCGAAGATTAGCCTTCTACTTCGCATTGATTTGATGCTAAATCATGTGTTTCGCATGGATTTGAAGCTAACTCGTTTGTTTCGCATGCTGTTGAAGCTAAATCATGTACATCACATGTATTTGAAGCTAAACCATTTGTATCGCATGGAATCGAAGATAAGCCTCCTACTTCGCATTGATTTGAAGCTAAATCATGTGTTCGCATGGATTTGAAGCTAACTTGTTTGTTTCGCATGCTGTTGAAGCTAACTCAAGTGGATCACAAGTATTTGAAGCTAAACCATTTGCTTCGCATGGTTTCGAAGATTAGCCTTCTACTTCGCATTGATTTGATGCTAAATCATGTGTTCCGCATGGATTTTAAGCTAACTCGTTTGTTTCGCATGCAGTTGAAGCTAAATCACGTATATCACAAGTATTTGAAGCTAAACCATTTGTTTCGCATGGATTCGAAGATAAGCCTTCTACTTCGCATTGATTTGATGCTAAATCATGTGTTTCGCATGGATTTGAAGATAGCTCGCTTGTTTCGCATGCTGTTGAAGCTAAATCATGTATATCACAAGTATTTGAAGCTAAACCATTTGTATCGCATGGGATCGAAGATAAGGCTCCTACTTCGCATTGATTTGATGCTAAATCATGTGTTCCGCATGGATTTTAAGCTAACTCGTTTGTTTCGCATGCAGTTGAAGCTAAATCATGTATATCACAAGTATTTGAAGCTAAACCATTTGTTTCGCATGGATTCGATGATAAGCCTTCTACTTCGCATTGATTTTAATCTAAATCATGTGTTTCGCATGGATTTGAAGATAGCTAGTTTGTTTCACATGCTGTTGAAGCTAAATCATGTATATCACAAGTATTTGAAGCTAAACCATTTGTTTCGCATAGATTCGAAGATAACCCTTCTACCTCGCATTGATTTGAAGCTAAATCATGTTTTTCGCATGGATTATAAGCTAACTCGTTTGTTTCGCATGCAGTTGAAGCTAAATCGTGTATATCACAAGTATTTGAAGCTAAACCATTTGTTTCGCATGGATTCGAAGATAAGCCTTCTACTTCGCATTGATTTTAATCTAAATCATGTGTTTCGCATGGATTTGAAGCTAACTCGTTTGTTTCGCATGCAGTTTAAGCTAAATCATGTATATCACAAGTATTTGCAGCTAACCCATTTGTTTCGCATGGATTCGAAGATAACCCTATTTACTTCGCATTGATTTGAAGCTAAATCATGTGTTTCGCATGGATTTGAATCTAACTCGTACATTTCGCATGCTGTTGAAGCTAAATCATGTATATCACAAGTATATGAAGCTGATCCATTTGTTTCGCATGGATTCGAAGATAAGCCTTCCACTACACATTGATTTGATGCTAAATCATGTGTTTCGCATTGATTTGAAGCTAAATCATGTGTTTCGCATGGATTTGAAGCTAACTCGTTTGTTTCGCATGCTGTTGAAGCTAAATCATGTAATCACAAGTATTTGCAGCTAAACCATTTGTTACGCATGGATTCGAAGATCAGCCTTCTACTTCGCATTGATTTGAAGCTAAATCATGTGTTTCGCATGGATTTGAATCTAACTCGTTTATTTCGCATGCTGTTGAAGCTAAATCATGTATATCACAAGTATAAGAAGCTAATCCGTTTGTTTCGCATGGATTCGAAGATAAGCCTTCTACTTCGCATTGATTTGAAGCTAAATCATGTGTTTCGCATGGATTTGTATCTAACTCGTTTATTTCGCATGCTGTTGAAGCTAAATCACGTATATCACAAGTATAAGAAGCTAATCCATTTGTTTCGCATGGATTCGAAGATAAGCCTTCTACTTCGCATTGATTTGAAGCTAAATCATGTGTTTCGCTTGGATTTGAAGCTAACTCGTTTTTTTCGCTAGTAGTTGAAGCTAAATCATGCATATCACAAGTATTTGAAGCTAAACCATTTGTTTCGCATGGATTCGAAGATAAGCCTTCTACTTCGCATTGATTTTAATAAAAACATGTGTTTCGCATGGATTTGAAGATAACTCGTTTGTTTCGCATGCAGTTGAAGCTGAATCATGTATATCACAAGTATTTGAAGCTAAACTATTCGTTTCGCATGGATTCGAAGATAAGCCTTCTACTTCGCTTTGATTTGAAGCTAAATCATGTGTTTCGCATGGATTATAAGCTAACTCGTTTGTTTCGCATGCAGTTGAAGCTAAATCGTGTATATCACAAGAATATGAAGCTGATCCATTCGTTTCGCATGGATTCGAAGATAAGCCTTCCACATCGCATTGATTTGATGCTAAATCATGTGTTTCGCATGGATTTGAAGCTAACTCGTTTGTTTCGCATGCTGTTGAAGCTAAATCATGTACATCACATGTATTTGAAGCTAAACCATTTGTATCGCATGGAATCGAAGATAAGCCTCCTACTTCGCATTGATTTGAAGCTAAATCATGTGTTCGCATGGATTTGAAGCTAACTTGTTTGTTTCGCGAGCAGTTGAAGCTAAATCAAGTGTATCACAAGTATTTGAAGCTAAACCATTTGCTTCGCATGGATACGAAGATCAGCCTTCCACTTCGCATTGATTTGAAGCTAAATCATGTGTTCCGCATGGATTTTCAGCTAACTCGTTTGTTTCGCATGCAGTTGAAGCTAAATCATGTATATCACAAGTATTTGAAGCTATATCATACGTTTCGCATGGATTCCAAGATAACCCTTCTAATTCGCATTGATTTGAAGCTAAATCATGTGTTTCGCATGGATTTGAAGCTAACTCTTTTGTTTCGCATGCTGTTGAAGCTAAATCATATATATCACAAGTATTTGAAGCTACACCATTTGTTTGACATTTATTCGAAGCTAAGCCTTCTACTTCGCATTGATTTTAATCTAAATCATGTGTTTCGCATGGATTTGAATCTAACTCGTACATTTCGCATGCTGTTGAAGCTAAATCATGTATATCACAAGTATATGAAGCTGATCCATTTGTTTCGCATGGATTCGAAGATAAGCCTTCCACTTCGCATTGATTTGATGCTAAATCATGTGTTTCGCATAGATTTGAAGCTAACTCGTTTGTTTCGCATGCTGTTGAAGCTGAATCATGTACATCACAAGTATTTGAAGCTAAACTATTCGTTTCGCATGGATTCGAAGTTAACTCGTTTGTTTCGCATGTAGTTGAAGCTAAATCACGTATATCAGAAGTATTTGCAGCTAAACCATTTGTTTCGCATGGATACGAAGATAAGCCTTCTACTTCGCATTGATTTGAAGCTAAATCATGTGTTTCGCATGGATTATAAGCTAACTCGTTTGTTTCGCATGCTGTTGACGCTAAATCATGTATATCACAAGTATATGAAGCTGATCCATTTGTTTCGCATGGATTCGAAGATAAGCCTTACACTTCGCATTGATTTGATGCTAAATCATGCGTTTCGCATGGATTTGAAGCTAACTCGTTTGTTTCGCATGCTGTTGAAGCTAAATCATGTATATCACAAGTATTTGAAGTTAAACCATTTGTTTCGCATGGATTCGAAGATAGGCCTTCTACTTCGCATTGATTTGAAGCTAAATCATGTGTTTCGCATGGATTATAAGCTAACTCGTTTGTTTCGCATGCAGTTGAAGCTAAATCATGTATATCACAAGTATATGAAGCTGATCCATTTGTTTCGCATGGATTCGAAGATAAGCCTTACACTTCGCATTGATTTGATGCTAAATCATGCGTTTCGCATGGATTTGAAGCTAACTCGTTTGTTTCGCATGCTGTTGAAGCTAAATCATGTATATCACAAGTATTTGAAGCTAAACCATTTGTTTCGCATGGATTCGAAGATAAGCCTTCTACTTCGCATTGATTTGAAGCTAAATCATGTGTTTCGCATGGATTATAAGCTAACTCGTTTGTTTCGCATGCAGTTGAAGCTAAATCGTGTATATCACAAGTACATGAAGCTGATCCATTTGTTTCGCATGGATTCGAAGATAAGCCTTCCACTTCGCATTGATTTGATGCTAAATCATGTGTTTCGCATGGATTTGAAGCTAACTCGTTTGTTTCGCATGCTGTTGAAGCTAACTCAAGTGGATCACAAGTATTTGAAGCTAAACCATTTGCTTCGCATGGATTCGAAGATTAGCCTTCTACTTCGCATTGATTTGATGCTAAATCATGTGTTTCGCATGGATTTGAAGCTAACTCGTTTGTTTCGCATGCTGTTGAAGCTAACTCAAGTGGATCACAAGTATTTGAAGCTAAACCATTTGCTTCGCATGGTTTCGAAGATTAGCCTTCTACTTCGCATTGATTTGATGCTAAATCATGTGTTTCGCATGGATTTGAAGCTAACTCGTTTGTTTCGCATGCTGTTGAAGCTAAATCATGTACATCACATGTATTTGAAGCTAAACCATTTGTATCGCATGGAATCGAAGATAAGCCTCCTACTTCGCATTGATTTGAAGCTAAATCATGTGTTCGCATGGATTTGAAGCTAACTTGTTTGATTCGCGAGCAGTTGAAGCTAAATCAAGTGTATCACAAGTATTTGAAGCTAAACCATTTGCTTCGCATGGATACGAAGATCAGCCTTCCACTTCGCATTGATTTGAAGCTAAATCATGTGTTCCGCATGGATTTTAAGCTAACTCGTTTGTTTCGCATGCAGTTGAAGCTAAATCATGTATATCACAAGTATTTGAAGCTATATCATACGTTTCGCATGGATTCCAAGATAACCCTTCTAATTCGCATTGATTTGAAGCTAAATCATGTGTTTCGCATGGATTTGAAGCTAACTCTTTTGTTTCGCATGCTGTTGAAGCTAAATCATATATATCACAAGTATTTGAAGCTACACCATTTGTTTCGCATTTATTCGAAGCTAAGCCTTCTACTTCGCATTGATTTGAGGCTAAATCATGTGTTCCGCATGGATTTTAAGCTAACTCGTTTGTTTCGCATGCAGTTGAAGCTAAATCACGTATATCACAAGTATTTGAAGCTAAACCATTTGTTTCGCATGGATTCGAAAATAAGCCTTCTACTTCGCATTGATTTGATGCTAAATCATGTGTTTCGCATGGATTTGAAGATAGCTCGTTTGTTTCGCATGCTGTTGAAGCTAAATCATGTATATCACAAGTATTTGAAGCTAAACCATTTGTATCGCATGGGATCGAAGATAAGGCTCCTACTTCGCATTGATTTGATGCTAAATCATGTGTTCCGCATGGATTTTAAGCTAACTCGTTTGTTTCGCATGCAGTTGAAGCTAAATCATGTATATCACAAGTATTTGAAGCTAAACCATTTGTTTCGCATGGATTCGATGATAAGCCTTCTACTTCGCATTGATTTGAGGCTAAATCATGTGTTTCGCATGGATTATAAGCTAACTCGTTTGTTTCGCATGCAGTTGAAGCTAAATCGTGTACATCACAAGTATTTGAAGCTAAACCATTTGTTTCGCATGGATTCGAAGACAAGCCTTCTACTTCGCATTGATTTTAATCTAAATCATGTGTTTCGCATGGATTTGAAGCTAACTCGTTTGTTTCGCATGCAGTTGAAGCTGAATCATGTATATCACAAGTATTTGAAGCTAAACTATTCGTTTCGCATGGATTCGAAGATAAGCCTTCTACTTCGCATTGATTTGAAGCTAAATCATGTGTTTCGCATGGATTATAGGCTAACTCGTTTGTTTCGCATGCAGTTGAAGCTAAATCATGTATATCACAAGTATATGAAGCTGATCCATTTGTTTCGCATGGATTCGAAGATAAGTCTTCTACTTCGCATTGATTTGATGCTAGATCATGTGTTTCGCATGGATTATAAGCTAACTCGTTTGTTTCGCATGCAGTTGAAGCTAAATCGTGTATATCACAAGTATTTGAAGCTAAACCATTTGTTTCGCATGGATTCGAATATAAGCCTTCTACTTCGCATTGATTTTAATCTAAATCATGTGTTTCGCATGGATTTGAAGCTTACTCGTTTGTTTCGCATGCTGTTGAAGCTAAATCATGTATATCACAAGTATTTGAAGCTAAACCATTTGTTTCGCATGGATACGAAGATAACCCTTCTACTTCGCATTGATTTGTGGCTAAATCATGTGTTTCGCATGGATTATAAGCTAACTCGTTTGTTTCGCATGCAGTTGAAGCTAAATCGTGTACATCACAAGTATTTGAAGCTAAACCATTTGTTTCGCATGGATTCGAAGACAAGCCTTCTACTTCGCATTGATTTTAATCTAAATCATGTGTTTCGCATGGATTTGAAGCTAACTCGTTTGTTTCGCATGCAGTTGAAGCTGAATCATGTATATCACAAGTATTTGAAGCTAAACTATTCGTTTCGCATGGATTCGAAGATAAGCCTTCTACTTCGCATTGATTTGAAGCTAAATCATGTGTTTCGCATGGATTATAGGCTAACTCGTTTTTTTCGCATGCAGTTGAAGCTAAATCATGTATATCACAAGTATATGATGCTGATCCATTTGTTTCGCATGGATTCGAAGATAAGTCTTCTACTTCGCATTGATTTGATGCTAAATCATATGTTTCGCATGGATTTGAAGCTTACTCGTTTGTTTCGCATGCTGTTGATGCTAAATCATGTATATCACAAGTATTTGAAGCTAAACCATTTGTTTCGCATGGATTCGAAGACAAGCCTTCTACTTCGCATTGATTTTAATCTAAATCATGTGTTTCGCATGGATTTGAAGCTAACTCGTTTGTTTCGCATGCAGTTGAAGCTGAATCATGTATATCACAAGTATTTGAAGCTAAACTATTCGTTTCGCATGGATTCGAAGATAAGCCTTCTACTTCGCATTGATTTGAAGCTAAATCATGTGTTTCGCATGGATTATAGGCTAACTCGTTTGTTTCGCATGCAGTTGAAGCTAAATCGTGTATATCACAAGTATTTGAAGCTAAACCATTTGTTTCGCATGGATTCGAAGACAAGCCTTCTACTTCGCATTGATTTTAATCTAAATCATGTGTTTCGCATGAATTTGAAGCTAACTCGTTTGTTTCGCATGCAGTTGAAGCTGAATCATGTATATCACAAGTATTTGAAGCTAAACTATTCGTTTCGCATGGATTCGAAGATAAGCCTTCTACTTCGCATTGATTTGAAGCTAAATCATGTGTTTCGCATGGATTATAGGCTAACTCGTTTGTTTCGCATGCAGTTGATGCTAAATCATGTATATCACAAGTATATGAAGCTGATCCATTTGTTTCGCATGGATTCGAAGATAAGTCTTCTACTTCGCATTGATTTGATGCTAAATCATGTGTTTCGCATGGATTTGAAGCTTACTCGTTTGTTTCGCATGCTGTTGAAGCTAAATCATGTATATCACAAGTATTTGAAGCTAAACCATTTGTTTCGCATGGATTCGAAGACAAGCCTTCTACTTCGCATTGATTTTAATCTAAATCATGTGTTTCGCATGGATTTGAAGCTAACTCGTTTGTTTCGCATGCAGTTGAAGCTGAATCATGTATATCACAAGTATTTGAAGCTAAACTATTCGTTTCGCATGGATTCGAAGATAAGCCTTCTACTTCGCATTGATTTGAAGCTAAATCATGTGTTTCGCATGGATTATAGGCTAACTCGTTTGTTTCGCATGCAGTTGAAGCTAAATCGTGTATATCTCAAGTATTTGAAGCTAAACCATTTGTTTCGCATGGATTCGAAGATAAGCCTTCTACTTCGCAGTGATTTTAATCTAAATCATGTGTTTCGCATGGATTTGAAGCTAACTCTTTTGTTTCGCATGCTGTTGAAGCTAAATCATATATATCACAAGTATTTGAAGCTACACCATTTGTTTCGCATTTATTCGAAGCTAAGCCTTCTACTTCGCATTGATTTTAATCTAAATCATGTGTTTCGCATGGATTTGAATCTAACTCGTACATTTCGCATGCTGTTGAAGCTAAATCATGTATATCACAAGTATATGAAGCTGATCCATTTGTTTCGCATGGATTCGAAGATAAGCCTTCCACTTCGCATTGATTTGATGCTAAATCATGTGTTTCGCATAGATTTGAAGCTAACTCGTTTGTTTCGTATGCTGTTGAAGCTGAATCATGTACATCACAAGTATTTGAAGCTAAACTATTCGTTTCGCATGGATTCGAAGTTAACTCGTTTGTTTCGCATGCAGTTGAAGCTAAATCACGGATATCAGAAGTATTTGCAGCTAAACCATTTGTTTCGCATGGATACGAAGATAAGCCTTCTACTTCGCATTGATTTGAAGCTAAATCATGTGATCCGCATGGATTTGAAGCTTACTCGTTTGTTTCGCATGCTGTTGAAGCTAAATCATGTATATCACAAGTATTTGAAGCTAAACCATTTGTTTCGCATGGATACGAAGATAACCCTTCTACTTCGCATTGATTTGAAGCTAAACCATTTGTTTCGCATGGATTCGAAGATAAGCCTTCTACTTCGCAGTGATTTTAATCTAAATCATGTGTTTCGCATGGATTTGAAGCTAACTCTTTTGTTTCGCATGCTGTTGAAGCTAAATCATATATATCACAAGTATTTGAAGCTACACCATTTGTTTCGCATTTATTCGAAGCTAAGCCTTCTACTTCGCATTGATTTTAATCTAAATCATGTGTTTCGCATGGATTTGAAGCTTACTCGTTTGTTTCGCATGCTGTTGAAGCTAAATCATGTATATCACAAGTATTTGAAGCTAAACCATTTGTTTCGCATGGATACGAAGATAACCCTTCTACTTCGCATTGATTTGAAGCTAAATCATGTGTTTCGCATGGATTATAAGCTATCTCGTTTGTTTCGCATGCAGTTGAAGCTAAATCATGTATATCACAAGTATTTGAAGCTAAACCATTTGTTTCGCATGGATACGAAGATAACCCTTCTAATTCGCATTGATTTGAAGCTAAATCATGTGTTTCGCATGGATTATAAGCTAACTCGTTTGTTTCGCATGCAGTTGAAGCTAAATCGTGTATATCACAAGTATTTGAAGCTAAACCATTTGTTTCGCATGGATTCGAATATAAGCCTTCTACTTCGCATTGATTTTAATCTAAATCATGTGTTTCGCATGGATTTGAAGCTTACTCGTTTGTTTCGCATGCTGTTGAAGCTAAATCATGTATATCACAAGTATTTGAAGCTAAACCATTTGTTTCGCATGGATACGAAGATAACCCTTCTACTTCGCATTGATTTGAGGCTAAATCATGTGTTTCGCATGGATTATAAGCTAACTCGTTTGTTTCGCATGCAGTTGAAGCTAAATCGTGTACATCACAAGTATTTGAAGCTAAACCATTTGTTTCGCATGGATTCGAAGACAAGCCTTCTACTTCGCATTGATTTTAATCTAAATCATGTGTTTCGCATGGATTTGAAGCTAACTCGTTTGTTTCGCATGCAGTTGAAGCTGAATCATGTATATCACAAGTATTTGAAGCTAAACTATTCGTTTCGCATGGATTCGAAGATAAGCCTTCTACTTCGCATTGATTTGAAGCTAAATCATGTGTTTCGCATGGATTATAGGCTAACTCGTTTGTTTCGCATGCAGTTGAAGCTAAATCATGTATATCACAAGTATATGAAGCTGATCCATTTGTTTCGCATGGATTCGAAGATAAGTCTTCTACTTCGCATTGATTTGATGCTAGATCATGTGTTTCGCATGGATTATAAGCTAACTCGTTTGTTTCGCATGCAGTTGAAGCTAAATCGTGTATATCACAAGTATTTGAAGCTAAACCATTTGTTTCGCATGGATTCGAATATAAGCCTTCTACTTCGCATTGATTTTAATCTAAATCATGTGTTTCGCATGGATTTGAAGCTTACTCGTTTGTTTCGCATGCTGTTGAAGCTAAATCATGTATATCACAAGTATTTGAAGCTAAACCATTTGTTTCGCATGGATACGAAGATAACCCTTCTACTTCGCATTGATTTGAGGCTAAATCATGTGTTTCGCATGGATTATAAGCTAACTCGTTTGTTTCGCATGCAGTTGAAGCTAAATCGTGTACATCACAAGTATTTGAAGCTAAACCATTTGTTTCGCATGGATTCGAAGACAAGCCTTCTACTTCGCATTGATTTTAATCTAAATCATGTGTTTCGCATGGATTTGAAGCTAACTCGTTTGTTTCGCATGCAGTTGAAGCTGAATCATGTATATCACAAGTATTTGAAGCTAAACTATTCGTTTCGCATGGATTCGAAGATAAGCCTTCTACTTCGCATTGATTTGAAGCTAAATCATGTGTTTCGCATGGATTATAGGCTAACTCGTTTTTTTCGCATGCAGTTGAAGCTAAATCATGTATATCACAAGTATATGATGCTGATCCATTTGTTTCGCATGGATTCGAAGATAAGTCTTCTACTTCGCATTGATTTGATGCTAAATCATATGTTTCGCATGGATTTGAAGCTTACTCGTTTGTTTCGCATGCTGTTGATGCTAAATCATGTATATCACAAGTATTTGAAGCTAAACCATTTGTTTCGCATGGATTCGAAGACAAGCCTTCTACTTCGCATTGATTTTAATCTAAATCATGTGTTTCGCATGGATTTGAAGCTAACTCGTTTGTTTCGCATGCAGTTGAAGCTGAATCATGTATATCACAAGTATTTGAAGCTAAACTATTCGTTTCGCATGGATTCGAAGATAAGCCTTCTACTTCGCATTGATTTGAAGCTAAATCATGTGTTTCGCATGGATTATAGGCTAACTCGTTTGTTTCGCATGCAGTTGAAGCTAAATCGTGTATATCACAAGTATTTGAAGCTAAACCATTTGTTTCGCATGGATTCGAAGACAAGCCTTCTACTTCGCATTGATTTTAATCTAAATCATGTGTTTCGCATGAATTTGAAGCTAACTCGTTTGTTTCGCATGCAGTTGAAGCTGAATCATGTATATCACAAGTATTTGAAGCTAAACTATTCGTTTCGCATGGATTCGAAGATAAGCCTTCTACTTCGCATTGATTTGAAGCTAAATCATGTGTTTCGCATGGATTATAGGCTAACTCGTTTGTTTCGCATGCAGTTGATGCTAAATCATGTATATCACAAGTATATGAAGCTGATCCATTTGTTTCGCATGGATTCGAAGATAAGTCTTCTACTTCGCATTGATTTGATGCTAAATCATGTGTTTCGCATGGATTTGAAGCTTACTCGTTTGTTTCGCATGCTGTTGAAGCTAAATCATGTATATCACAAGTATTTGAAGCTAAACCATTTGTTTCGCATGGATTCGAAGACAAGCCTTCTACTTCGCATTGATTTTAATCTAAATCATGTGTTTCGCATGGATTTGAAGCTAACTCGTTTGTTTCGCATGCAGTTGAAGCTGAATCATGTATATCACAAGTATTTGAAGCTAAACTATTCGTTTCGCATGGATTCGAAGATAAGCCTTCTACTTCGCATTGATTTGAAGCTAAATCATGTGTTTCGCATGGATTATAGGCTAACTCGTTTGTTTCGCATGCAGTTGAAGCTAAATCGTGTATATCTCAAGTATTTGAAGCTAAACCATTTGTTTCGCATGGATTCGAAGATAAGCCTTCTACTTCGCAGTGATTTTAATCTAAATCATGTGTTTCGCATGGATTTGAAGCTAACTCTTTTGTTTCGCATGCTGTTGAAGCTAAATCATATATATCACAAGTATTTGAAGCTACACCATTTGTTTCGCATTTATTCGAAGCTAAGCCTTCTACTTCGCATTGATTTTAATCTAAATCATGTGTTTCGCATGGATTTGAATCTAACTCGTACATTTCGCATGCTGTTGAAGCTAAATCATGTATGTCACAAGTATATGAAGCTGATCCATTTGTTTCGCATGGATTCGAAGATAAGCCTTCCACTTCGCATTGATTTGATGCTAAATCATGTGTTTCGCATAGATTTGAAGCTAACTCGTTTGTTTCGTATGCTGTTGAAGCTGAATCATGTACATCACAAGTATTTGAAGCTAAACTATTCGTTTCGCATGGATTCGAAGTTAACTCGTTTGTTTCGCATGCAGTTGAAGCTAAATCACGGATATCAGAAGTATTTGCAGCTAAACCATTTGTTTCGCATGGATACGAAGATAAGCCTTCTACTTCGCATTGATTTGAAGCTAAATCATGTGATCCGCATGGATTTGAAGCTTACTCGTTTGTTTCGCATGCTGTTGAAGCTAAATCATGTATATCACAAGTATTTGAAGCTAAACCATTTGTTTCGCATGGATACGAAGATAACCCTTCTACTTCGCATTGATTTGAAGCTAAACCATTTGTTTCGCATGGATTCGAAGATAAGCCTTCTACTTCGCAGTGATTTTAATCTAAATCATGTGTTTCGCATGGATTTGAAGCTAACTCTTTTGTTTCGCATGCTGTTGAAGCTAAATCATATATATCACAAGTATTTGAAGCTACACCATTTGTTTCGCATTTATTCGAAGCTAAGCCTTCTACTTCGCATTGATTTTAATCTAAATCATGTGTTTCGCATGGATTTGAAGCTTACTCGTTTGTTTCGCATGCTGTTGAAGCTAAATCATGTATATCACAAGTATTTGAAGCTAAACCATTTGTTTCGCATGGATACGAAGATAACCCTTCTACTTCGCATTGATTTGAAGCTAAATCATGTGTTTCGCATGGATTATAAGCTATCTCGTTTGTTTCGCATGCAGTTGAAGCTAAATCATGTATATCACAAGTATTTGAAGCTAAACCATTTGTTTCGCATGGATACGAAGATAACCCTTCTAATTCGCATTGATTTGAAGCTAAATCATGTGTTTCGCATGGATTATAAGCTAACTCGTTTGTTTCGCATGCAGTTGAAGCTAAATCGTGTATATCACAAGTATTTGAAGCTAAACCATTTGTTTCGCATGGATTCGAATATAAGCCTTCTACTTCGCATTGATTTTAATCTAAATCATGTGTTTCGCATGGATTTGAAGCTTACTCGTTTGTTTCGCATGCTGTTGAAGCTAAATCATGTATATCACAAGTATTTGAAGCTAAACCATTTGTTTCGCATGGATACGAAGATAACCCTTCTACTTCGCATTGATTTGAGGCTAAATCATGTGTTTCGCATGGATTATAAGCTAACTCGTTTGTTTCGCATGCAGTTGAAGCTAAATCGTGTACATCACAAGTATTTGAAGCTAAACCATTTGTTTCGCATGGATTCGAAGACAAGCCTTCTACTTCGCATTGATTTTAATCTAAATCATGTGTTTCGCATGGATTTGAAGCTAACTCGTTTGTTTCGCATGCAGTTGAAGCTGAATCATGTATATCACAAGTATTTGAAGCTAAACTATTCGTTTCGCATGGATTCGAAGATAAGCCTTCTACTTCGCATTGATTTGAAGCTAAATCATGTGTTTCGCATGGATTATAGGCTAACTCGTTTGTTTCGCATGCAGTTGAAGCTAAATCATGTATATCACAAGTATATGAAGCTGATCCATTTGTTTCGCATGGATTCGAAGATAAGTCTTCTACTTCGCATTGATTTGATGCTAAATCATGTGTTTCGCATGGATTTGAAGCTTACTCGTTTGTTTCGCATGCTGTTGAAGCTAAATCATGTATATCACAAGTATTTGAAGCTAAACCATTTGTTTCGCATGGATACGAAGATAACCCTTCTACTTCGCATTGATTTGAAGCTAAATCATGTGTTTCGCATGGATTATAAGCTAACTCGTTTGTTTCGCATGCAGTTGAAGCTAAATCGTGTATATCACAAGTATTTGAAGCTAAACCATTTGTTTCGCATGGATTCGAAGATAAGCCTTCTACTTCGCATTGATTTTAATCTAAATCATGTGTTTCGCATGGATTTGAAGCTAACTCTTTTGTTTCGCATGCTGTTGAAGCTAAATCATATATATCACAAGTATTTGAAGCTACACCATTTGTTTCGCATTTATTCGAAGCTAAGCCTTCTACTTCGCATTGATTTTAATCTAAATCATGTGTTTCGCATGGATTTGAATCTAACTCGTACATTTCGCATGCTGTTGAAGCTAAATCATGTATATCACAAGTATATGAAGCTGATCCATTTGTTTCGCATGGATTCGAAGATAAGCCTTCCACTTCGCATTGATTTGATGCTAAATCATGTGTTTCGCATAGATTTGGAGCTAACTCGTTTGTTTCGCATGCTGTTGAAGCTGAATCATGTACATCACAAGTATTTGAAGCTAAACTATTCGTTTCGCATGCATTCGAAGTTAACTCGTTTGTTTCGCATGCAGTTGAAGCTAAATCACGTATATCAGAAGTATTTGCAGCTAAACCATTTGTTTCGCATGGATACGAAGATAAGCCTTCTACTTCGCATCGATTTGAAGCTAAATCATGTGATTCGCATGGATTTGAAGCTTACTCGTTTGTTTCGCATGCTGTTGAAGCTAAATCATGTATATCACAAGTATTTGAAGCTAAACCATTTGTTTCGCATGGATACGAAGATAACCCTTCTACATCGCATTGATTTGAAGCTAAATCATGTGTTTCGCATGGATTATAAGCTAACTCGTTTGTTTCGCATGCAGTTGAAGCTAAATCGTGTATATCACAAGTATTTGAAGCTAAACCATTTGTTTCGCATGGATTCGAATATAAGCCTTCTACTTCGCATTGATTTTAATCTAAATCATGTGTTTCGCATGGATTTGAAGCTTACTCGTTTGTTTCGCATGCTGTTGAAGCTAAATCATGTATATCACAAGTATTTGAAGCTAAACCATTTGTTTCGCATGGATACGAAGATAACCCTTCTACTTCGCATTGATTTGAAGCTAAATCATGTGTTTCGCATGGATTATAAGCTAACTCGTTTGTTTCGCATGCAGTTGAAGCTAAATCGTGTATATCACAAGTATTTGAAGCTAAACCATTTGTTTCGCATGGATTCGAATATAAGCCTTCTACTTCGCATTGATTTTAATCTAAATCATGTGTTTCGCATGGATTTGAAGCTAACTCGTTTGTTTCGCATGCAGTTGAAGCTGAATCATGTATATCACAAGTATTTGAAGCTAAACTATTCGTTTCGCATGGATTCGAAGATAAGCCTTCTACTTCGCATTGATTTGAAGCTAAATCATGTGTTTCACATGGATTATAAGCTAACTCGTTTGTTTCGCATGCAGTTGAAGCTAAATCATGTATATCACAAGTATTTGAAGCTAAACCATTTGTTTCGCATGGATTCGAAGATAAGCCTTCTACTTCGCATTGATTTGAAGCTAAATCATGTGTTTCGCATGGATTATAAGCTAACTCGTTTGTTTCGCATGCAGTTGAAGCTAAATCGTGTATATCACAAGTAAATGAAGCTGATCCATTTGTTTCGCATGGATTCGAAGATAAGCCTTCCACTTCGCATTGATTTGATGCTAAATCATGTGTTTCGCATGGATTTGAAGCTAACTCGTTTGTTTCGCATGCTGTTGAAGCTAACTCAAGTGGATCACAAGTATTTGAAGCTAAACCATTTGCTTCGCATGGATTCGAAGATTAGCCTTCTACTTCGCATTGATTTGATGCTAAATCATGTGTTCCGCATGGATTTTAAGCTAACTCGTTTGTTTCGCATGCAGTTGAAGCTAAATCATGTATATCACAAGTATTTGAAGCTAAACCATTTGTTTCGCATGGATTCGATGATAAGCCTTCTACTTCGCATTGATTTTAATCTAAATCATGTGTTTCGCATGGATTTGAATCTAACTCGTACATTTCGCATGCTGTTGAAGCTAAATCATGTATATCACAAGTATATGAAGCTGATCCATTTGTTTCGCATGGATTCGAAGATAAGCCTTCCACGTCGCAATGATTTGATGCTAAATCATGTGTTTCGCATAGATTTGAAGCTAACTCGTTTGTTTCGCATGCTGTTGAAGCTGAATCATGTACATCACAAGTATTTGAAGCTAAACTATTCGTTTCGCATGGATTCGAAGTTAACTCGTTTGTTTCGCATGCAGTTGAAGCTAGATCACGTATATCAGAAGTATTTGCAGCTAAACCATTTGTTTCGCATGGATACGAAGATAAGCCTTCTACTTCGCATTGATTTGAAGCTAAATCATGTGTTTCGCATGGATTTGAATCTAACTCGTTTGTTTCGCATGCTGTTGTAGCTAAATCATGTATATCGCAAGTATTTGAAGCTAAACCATTTGCTTCGCATGGATTCGAAGATCAGCCTTCTACTTCACATTGATTTGATGCTAAATCATGTGATTCGCATGGATTTGAAGCTTACTCGTTTGTTTCGCATGCTGTTGAAGCTAAATCATGTATATCACAAGTATTTGAAGCTAAACCATTTGTTACGCATGGATTCGGAGATCAGCCTTCTACTTAGCATTGATTTGATGCTAAATCATGTGTTTCGCATGGATTTGAAGCTAACTCGTTTGTTTCGCATGCTGTTGAAGCTAAATCATGTATATCACAAGTATTTGAAGCTAAACCATTTGATTCCCATGGTTTTGAAGCTAAGCTTTCTACTTCGCATTGATTTGAAGATAAATCATGTGTTTCGCTTGGATTTGAAGATAACTCATTTGTTTCGCATGCTGTTGAAGCTAAATCATGTCTATCACAAGTATGTGAAGCTGATCCATTTGTTTCGCATGGATTCGAAGATAAGCCTTCCACTTCGCATTGATTTGATGCTAAATCATGTGTTTCGCATAGATTTGAAGCTAACTCGTTTGTTTCGCATGCTGTTGAAGCTGAATCATGTACATCACAAGTATTTGAAGCTAAACTATTCGTTTCGCATGGATTCGAAGTTAACTCGTTTGTTTCGCATGCAGTTGAAGCTAAATCACGTATATCAGAAGTATTTGCAGCTAAACCATTTGTCTCGCATGGATACGAAGATAAGCCTTCTACTTCGCATTGATTTGAAGCTAAATCATGTGATCCGCATGGATTTGAAGCTTACTCGTTTGTTTCGCATGCTGTTGAAGCTAAATCATGTATATCACAAGTATTTGAAGCTAAACCATTTGTTTCGCATGGATACGAAGATAACCCTTCTACTTCGCATTGATTTTAATCTAAATCATGTGTTTCGCATGGATTTGAAGCTAACTCGTTTGTTTCGCATGCAGTTGAAGCTGAATCATGTATATCACAAGTATTTGAAGCTAAACTATTCGTTTCGCATGGATTCGAAGTTAAGCCTTCTACTTCGCATTGATTTGAAGCTAAATCATGTGTTTCGCATGGATTATAGGCTAACTCGTTTGTTTCGCATGCAGTTGAAGCTAAATCATGTATATCACAAGTATATGAAGCTGATCCATTTGTTTCGCATGGATTCGAAGATAAGTCTTCTACTTCGCATTGATTTGATGCTAAATCATGTGTTTCGCATGGATTTGAAGCTTACTCGTTTGTTTCGCATGCTGTTGAAGCTAAATCATGTATATCACAAGTATTTGAAGCTAAACCATTTGTTTCGCATGGATACGAAGATAACCCTTCTACTTCGCATTGATTTGAAGCTAAATCATGTGTTTCGCATGGATTATAAGCTAACTCGTTTGTTTCGCATGCAGTTGAAGCTAAATCGTGTATATCACAAGTATTTGAAGCTAAACCATTTGTTTCGCATGGATTCGAAGATAAGCCTTCTACTTCGCATTGATTTTAATCCAAATCATGTGTTTCGCATGGATTTGAAGCTAACTCTTTTGTTTCGCATGCTGTTGAAGCTAAATCATATATATCACAAGTATTTGAAGCTACACCATTTGTTTCGCATTTATTCGAAGCTAAGCCTTCTACTTCGCATTGATTTTAATCTAAATCATGTGTTTCGCATGGATTTGAATCTAACTCGTACATTTCGCATGCTGTTGAAGCTAAATCATGTATATCACAAGTATATGAAGCTGATCCATTTGTTTCGCATGGATTCGAAGATAAGCCTTCCACTTCGCATTGATTTGATGCTAAATCATGTGTTTCGCATAGATTTGGAGCTAACTCGTTTGTTTCGCATGCTGTTGAAGCTGAATCATGTACATCACAAGTATTTGAAGCTAAACTATTCGTTTCGCATGCATTCGAAGTTAACTCGTTTGTTTCGCATGCAGTTGAAGCTAAATCACGTATATCAGAAGTATTTGCAGCTAAACCATTTGTTTCGCATGGATACGAAGATAAGCCTTCTACTTCGCATTGATTTGAAGCTAAATCATGTGATTCGCATGGATTTGAAGCTTACTCGTTTGTTTCGCATGCTGTTGAAGCTAAATCATGTATATCACAAGTATTTGAAGCTAAACCATTTGTTTCGCATGGATACGAAGATAACCCTTCTACTTCGCATTGATTTGAAGCTAAATCATGTGTTTCGCATGGATTATAAGCTAACTCGTTTGTTTCGCATGCAGTTGAAGCTAAATCGTGTATATCACAAGTATTTGAAGCTAAACCATTTGTTTCGCATGGATTCGAATATAAGCCTTCTACTTCGCATTGATTTTAATCTAAATCATGTGTTTCGCATGGATTTGAAGCTTACTCGTTTGTTTCGCATGCTGTTGAAGCTAAATCATGTATATCACAAGTATTTGAAGCTAAACCATTTGTTTCGCATGGATACGAAGATAACCCTTCTACTTCGCATTGATTTGAAGCTAAATCATGTGTTTCGCATGGATTATAAGCTAACTCGTTTGTTTCGCATGCAGTTGAAGCTAAATCGTGTATATCACAAGTATTTGAAGCTAAACCATTTGTTTCGCATGGATTCGAATATAAGCCTTCTACTTCGCATTGATTTTAATCTAAATCATGTGTTTCGCATGGATTTGAAGCTAACTCGTTTGTTTCGCATGCAGTTGAAGCTGAATCATGTATATCACAAGTATTTGAAGCTAAACTATTCGTTTCGCATGGATTCGAAGATAAGCCTTCTACTTCGCATTGATTTGAAGCTAAATCATGTGTTTCACATGGATTATAAGCTAACTCGTTTGTTTCGCATGCAGTTGAAGCTAAATCATGTATATCACAAGTATTTGAAGCTACACCATTTGTTTCGCATTTATTCGAAGCTAAGCCTTCTACTTCGCATTGATTTTAATCTAAATCATGTGTTTCGCATGGATTTGAATCTAACTCGTACATTTCGCATGCTGTTGAAGCTAAATCATGTATATCACAAGTATATGAAGCTGATCCATTTGTTTCGCATGGATTCGAAGATAAGCCTTCCACTTCGCATTGATTTGATGCTAAATCATGTGTTTCGCATAGATTTGGAGCTAACTCGTTTGTTTCGCATGCTGTTGAAGCTGAATCATGTACATCACAAGTATTTGAAGCTAAACTATTCGTTTCGCATGCATTCGAAGTTAACTCGTTTGTTTCGCATGCAGTTGAAGCTAAATCACGTATATCAGAAGTATTTGCAGCTAAACCATTTGTTTCGCATGGATACGAAGATAAGCCTTCTACTTCGCATTGATTTGAAGCTAAATCATGTGATTCGCATGGATTTGAAGCTTACTCGTTTGTTTCGCATGCTGTTGAAGCTAAATCATGTATATCACAAGTATTTGAAGCTAAACCATTTGTTTCGCATGGATACGAAGATAACCCTTCTACTTCGCATTGATTTGAAGCTAAATCATGTGTTTCGCATGGATTATAAGCTAACTCGTTTGTTTCGCATGCAGTTGAAGCTAAATCGTGTATATCACAAGTATTTGAAGCTAAACCATTTGTTTCGCATGGATTCGAATATAAGCCTTCTACTTCGCATTGATTTTAATCTAAATCATGTGTTTCGCATGGATTTGAAGCTTACTCGTTTGTTTCGCATCCTGTTGAAGCTAAATCATGTATATCACAAGTATTTGAAGCTAAACCATTTGTTTCGCATGGATACGAAGATAACCCTTCTACTTCGCATTGATTTGAAGCTAAATCATGTGTTTCGCATGGATTATAAGCTAACTCGTTTGTTTCGCATGCAGTTGAAGCTAAATCGTGTATATCACAAGTATTTGAAGCTAAACCATTTGTTTCGCATGGATTCGATGATAAGCCTTCTACTTCGCATTGATTTTAATCTAAATCATGTGTTTCGCATGGATTTGAAGCTAACTCGTTTGTTTCGCATGCAGTTGAAGCTGAATCATGTATATCACAAGTATTTGAAGCTAAACTATTCGTTTCGCATGGATTCGAAGATAAGCCTTCTACTTCGCATTGATTTGAAGCTAAATCATGTGTTTCACATGGATTATAAGCTAACTCGTTTGTTTCGCATGCAGTTGAAGCTAAATCATGTATATCACAAGTATTTGAAGCTAAACCATTTGTTTCGCATGGATTCGAAGATAAGCCTTCTACTTCGCATTGATTTGAAGCTAAATCATGTGTTTCGCATGGATTATAAGCTAACTCGTTTGTTTCGCATGCAGTTGAAGCTAAATCGTGTATATCACAAGTACATGAAGCTGATCCATTTGTTTCGCATGGATTCGAAGATAAGCCTTCCACTTCGCATTGATTTGAAGCTAAATCATGTGTTTCGCATGGATTATAAGCTAACTCGTTTGTTTCGCATGCAGTTGAAGCTAAATCGTGTATATCACAAGTATTTGAAGCTAAACCATTTGTTTCGCATGGATTCGAATATAAGCCTTCTACTTCGCATTGATTTTAATCTAAATCATGTGTTTCGCATGGATTTGAAGCTTACTCGTTTGTTTCGCATGCTGTTGAAGCTAAATCATGTATATCACAAGTATTTGAAGCTAAACCATTTGTTTCGCATGGATACGAAGATAACCCTTCTACTTCGCATTGATTTGAGGCTAAATCATGTGTTTCGCATGGATTATAAGCTAACTCGTTTGTTTCGCATGCAGTTGAAGCTAAATCGTGTACATCACAAGTATTTGAAGCTAAACCATTTGTTTCGCATGGATTCGAAGACAAGCCTTCTACTTCGCATTGATTTTAATCTAAATCATGTGTTTCGCATGGATTTGAAGCTAACTCGTTTGTTTCGCATGCAGTTGAAGCTGAATCATGTATATCACAAGTATTTGAAGCTAAACTATTCGTTTCGCATGGATTCGAAGATAAGCCTTCTACTTCGCATTGATTTGAAGTTAAATCATGTGTTTCGCATGGATTATAGGCTAACTCGTTTGTTTCGCATGCAGTTGAAGCTAAATCATGTATATCACAAGTATATGAAGCTGATCCATTTGTTTCGCATGGATTCGAAGATAAGTCTTCTACTTCGCATTGATTTGATGCTAAATCATGTGTTTCGCATGGATTTGAAGCTTACTCGTTTGTTTCGCATGCTGTTGAAGCTAAATCATGTATATCACAAGTATTTGAAGCTAAACCATTTGTTTCGCATGGATACGAAGATAACCCTTCTACTTCGCATTGATTTGAAGCTAAATCATGTGTTTCGCATGGATTATAAGCTAACTCGTTTGTTTCGCATGCAGTTGAAGCTAAATCGTGTATATCACAAGTATTTGAAGCTAAACCATTTGTTTCGCATGGATTCGAAGATAAGCCTTCTACTTCGCATTGATTTTAATCTAAATCATGTGTTTCGCATGGATTTGAAGCTAACTCTTTTGTTTCGCATGCTGTTGAAGCTAAATCATATATATCACAAGTATTTGAAGCTACACCATTTGTTTCGCATTTATTCGAAGCTAAGCCTTCTACTTCGCATTGATTTTAATCTAAATCATGTGTTTCGCATGGATTTGAATCTAACTCGTACATTTCGCATGCTGTTGAAGCTAAATCATGTATATCACAAGTATATGAAGCTGATCCATTTGTTTCGCATGGATTCGAAGATAAGCCTTCCACTTCGCATTGATTTGATGCTAAATCATGTGTTTCGCATAGATTTGGAGCTAACTCGTTTGTTTCGCATGCTGTTGAAGCTGAATCATGTACATCACAAGTATTTGAAGCTAAACTATTCGTTTCGCATGCATTCGAAGTTAACTCGTTTGTTTCGCATGCAGTTGAAGCTAAATCACGTATATCAGAAGTATTTGCAGCTAAACCATTTGTTTCGCATGGATACGAAGATAAGCCTTCTACTTCGCATCGATTTGAAGCTAAATCATGTGATTCGCATGGATTTGAAGCTTACTCGTTTGTTTCGCATGCTGTTGAAGCTAAATCATGTATATCACAAGTATTTGAAGCTAAACCATTTGTTTCGCATGGATACGAAGATAACCCTTCTACATCGCATTGATTTGAAGCTAAATCATGTGTTTCGCATGGATTATAAGCTAACTCGTTTGTTTCGCATGCAGTTGAAGCTAAATCGTGTATATCACAAGTATTTGAAGCTAAACCATTTGTTTCGCATGGATTCGAATATAAGCCTTCTACTTCGCATTGATTTTAATCTAAATCATGTGTTTCGCATGGATTTGAAGCTTACTCGTTTGTTTCGCATGCTGTTGAAGCTAAATCATGTATATCACAAGTATTTGAAGCTAAACCATTTGTTTCGCATGGATACGAAGATAACCCTTCTACTTCGCATTGATTTGAAGCTAAATCATGTGTTTCGCATGGATTATAAGCTAACTCGTTTGTTTCGCATGCAGTTGAAGCTAAATCGTGTATATCACAAGTATTTGAAGCTAAACCATTTGTTTCGCATGGATTCGAATATAAGCCTTCTACTTCGCATTGATTTTAATCTAAATCATGTGTTTCGCATGGATTTGAAGCTAACTCGTTTGTTTCGCATGCAGTTGAAGCTGAATCATGTATATCACAAGTATTTGAAGCTAAACTATTCGTTTCGCATGGATTCGAAGATAAGCCTTCTACTTCGCATTGATTTGAAGCTAAATCATGTGTTTCACATGGATTATAAGCTAACTCGTTTGTTTCGCATGCAGTTGAAGCTAAATCATGTATATCACAAGTATTTGAAGCTAAACCATTTGTTTCGCATGGATTCGAAGATAAGCCTTCTACTTCGCATTGATTTGAAGCTAAATCATGTGTTTCGCATGGATTATAAGCTAACTCGTTTGTTTCGCATGCAGTTGAAGCTAAATCGTGTATATCACAAGTAAATGAAGCTGATCCATTTGTTTCGCATGGATTCGAAGATAAGCCTTCCACTTCGCATTGATTTGATGCTAAATCATGTGTTTCGCATGGATTTGAAGCTAACTCGTTTGTTTCGCATGCTGTTGAAGCTAACTCAAGTGGATCACAAGTATTTGAAGCTAAACCATTTGCTTCGCATGGATTCGAAGATTAGCCTTCTACTTCGCATTGATTTGATGCTAAATCATGTGTTCCGCATGGATTTTAAGCTAACTCGTTTGTTTCGCATGCAGTTGAAGCTAAATCATGTATATCACAAGTATTTGAAGCTAAACCATTTGTTTCGCATGGATTCGATGATAAGCCTTCTACTTCGCATTGATTTTAATCTAAATCATGTGTTTCGCATGGATTTGAATCTAACTCGTACATTTCGCATGCTGTTGAAGCTAAATCATGTATATCACAAGTATATGAAGCTGATCCATTTGTTTCGCATGGATTCGAAGATAAGCCTTCCACGTCGCAATGATTTGATGCTAAATCATGTGTTTCGCATAGATTTGAAGCTAACTCGTTTGTTTCGCATGCTGTTGAAGCTGAATCATGTACATCACAAGTATTTGAAGCTAAACTATTCGTTTCGCATGGATTCGAAGTTAACTCGTTTGTTTCGCATGCAGTTGAAGCTAGATCACGTATATCAGAAGTATTTGCAGCTAAACCATTTGTTTCGCATGGATACGAAGATAAGCCTTCTACTTCGCATTGATTTGAAGCTAAATCATGTGTTTCGCATGGATTTGAATCTAACTCGTTTGTTTCGCATGCTGTTGTAGCTAAATCATGTATATCGCAAGTATTTGAAGCTAAACCATTTGCTTCGCATGGATTCGAAGATCAGCCTTCTACTTCACATTGATTTGATGCTAAATCATGTGATTCGCATGGATTTGAAGCTTACTCGTTTGTTTCGCATGCTGTTGAAGCTAAATCATGTATATCACAAGTATTTGAAGCTAAACCATTTGTTACGCATGGATTCGGAGATCAGCCTTCTACTTAGCATTGATTTGATGCTAAATCATGTGTTTCGCATGGATTTGAAGCTAACTCGTTTGTTTCGCATGCTGTTGAAGCTAAATCATGTATATCACAAGTATTTGAAGCTAAACCATTTGATTCCCATGGTTTTGAAGCTAAGCTTTCTACTTCGCATTGATTTGAAGATAAATCATGTGTTTCGCTTGGATTTGAAGATAACTCATTTGTTTCGCATGCTGTTGAAGCTAAATCATGTCTATCACAAGTATGTGAAGCTGATCCATTTGTTTCGCATGGATTCGAAGATAAGCCTTCCACTTCGCATTGATTTGATGCTAAATCATGTGTTTCGCATAGATTTGAAGCTAACTCGTTTGTTTCGCATGCTGTTGAAGCTGAATCATGTACATCACAAGTATTTGAAGCTAAACTATTCGTTTCGCATGGATTCGAAGTTAACTCGTTTGTTTCGCATGCAGTTGAAGCTAAATCACGTATATCAGAAGTATTTGCAGCTAAACCATTTGTCTCGCATGGATACGAAGATAAGCCTTCTACTTCGCATTGATTTGAAGCTAAATCATGTGATCCGCATGGATTTGAAGCTTACTCGTTTGTTTCGCATGCTGTTGAAGCTAAATCATGTATATCACAAGTATTTGAAGCTAAACCATTTGTTTCGCATGGATACGAAGATAACCCTTCTACTTCGCATTGATTTTAATCTAAATCATGTGTTTCGCATGGATTTGAAGCTAACTCGTTTGTTTCGCATGCAGTTGAAGCTGAATCATGTATATCACAAGTATTTGAAGCTAAACTATTCGTTTCGCATGGATTCGAAGTTAAGCCTTCTACTTCGCATTGATTTGAAGCTAAATCATGTGTTTCGCATGGATTATAGGCTAACTCGTTTGTTTCGCATGCAGTTGAAGCTAAATCATGTATATCACAAGTATATGAAGCTGATCCATTTGTTTCGCATGGATTCGAAGATAAGTCTTCTACTTCGCATTGATTTGATGCTAAATCATGTGTTTCGCATGGATTTGAAGCTTACTCGTTTGTTTCGCATGCTGTTGAAGCTAAATCATGTATATCACAAGTATTTGAAGCTAAACCATTTGTTTCGCATGGATACGAAGATAACCCTTCTACTTCGCATTGATTTGAAGCTAAATCATGTGTTTCGCATGGATTATAAGCTAACTCGTTTGTTTCGCATGCAGTTGAAGCTAAATCGTGTGTATCACAAGTATTTGAAGCTAAACCATTTGTTTCGCATGGATTCGAAGATAAGCCTTCTACTTCGCATTGATTTTAATCCAAATCATGTGTTTCGCATGGATTTGAAGCTAACTCTTTTGTTTCGCATGCTGTTGAAGCTAAATCATATATATCACAAGTATTTGAAGCTACACCATTTGTTTCGCATTTATTCGAAGCTAAGCCTTCTACTTCGCATTGATTTTAATCTAAATCATGTGTTTCGCATGGATTTGAATCTAACTCGTACATTTCGCATGCTGTTGAAGCTAAATCATGTATATCACAAGTATATGAAGCTGATCCATTTGTTTCGCATGGATTCGAAGATAAGCCTTCCACTTCGCATTGATTTGATGCTAAATCATGTGTTTCGCATAGATTTGGAGCTAACTCGTTTGTTTCGCATGCTGTTGAAGCTGAATCATGTACATCACAAGTATTTGAAGCTAAACTATTCGTTTCGCATGCATTCGAAGTTAACTCGTTTGTTTCGCATGCAGTTGAAGCTAAATCACGTATATCAGAAGTATTTGCAGCTAAACCATTTGTTTCGCATGGATACGAAGATAAGCCTTCTACTTCGCATTGATTTGAAGCTAAATCATGTGATTCGCATGGATTTGAAGCTTACTCGTTTGTTTCGCATGCTGTTGAAGCTAAATCATGTATATCACAAGTATTTGAAGCTAAACCATTTGTTTCGCATGGATACGAAGATAACCCTTCTACTTCGCATTGATTTGAAGCTAAATCATGTGTTTCGCATGGATTATAAGCTAACTCGTTTGTTTCGCATGCAGTTGAAGCTTAATCGTGTATATCACAAGTATTTGAAGCTAAACCATTTGTTTCGCATGGATTCGAATATAAGCATTCTACTTCGCATTGATTTTAATCTAAATCATGTGTTTCGCATGGATTTGAAGCTTACTCGTTTGTTTCGCATGCTGTTGAAGCTAAATCATGTATATCACAAGTATTTGAAGCTAAACCATTTGTTTCGCATGGATACGAAGATAACCCTTCTACTTCGCATTGATTTGAAGCTAAATCATGTGTTTCGCATGGATTATAAGCTAACTCGTTTGTTTCGCATGCAGTTGAAGCTAAATCGTGTATATCACAAGTATTTGAAGCTAAACCATTTGTTTCGCATGGATTCGAATATAAGCCTTCTACTTCGCATTGATTTTAATCTAAATCATGTGTTTCGCATGGATTTGAAGCTAACTCGTTTGTTTCGCATGCAGTTGAAGCTGAATCATGTATATCACAAGTATTTGAAGCTAAACTATTCGTTTCGCATGGATTCGAAGATAAGCCTTCTACTTCGCATTGATTTGAAGCTAAATCATGTGTTTCACATGGATTATAAGCTAACTCGTTTGTTTCGCATGCAGTTGAAGCTAAATCATGTATATCACAAGTATTTGAAGCTACACCATTTGTTTCGCATTTATTCGAAGCTAAGCCTTCTACTTCGCATTGATTTTAATCTAAATCATGTGTTTCGCATGGATTTGAATCTAACTCGTACATTTCGCATGCTGTTGAAGCTAAATCATGTATATCACAAGTATATGAAGCTGATCCATTTGTTTCGCATGGATTCGAAGATAAGCCTTCCACTTCGCATTGATTTGATGCTAAATCATGTGTTTCGCATAGATTTGGAGCTAACTCGTTTGTTTCGCATGCTGTTGAAGCTGAATCATGTACATCACAAGTATTTGAAGCTAAACTATTCGTTTCGCATGCATTCGAAGTTAACTCGTTTGTTTCGCATGCAGTTGAAGCTAAATCACGTATATCAGAAGTATTTGCAGCTAAACCATTTGTTTCGCATGGATACGAAGATAAGCCTTCTACTTCGCATTGATTTGAAGCTAAATCATGTGATTCGCATGGATTTGAAGCTTACTCGTTTGTTTCGCATGCTGTTGAAGCTAAATCATGTATATCACAAGTATTTGAAGCTAAACCATTTGTTTCGCATGGATACGAAGATAACCCTTCTACTTCGCATTGATTTGAAGCTAAATCATGTGTTTCGCATGGATTATAAGCTAACTCGTTTGTTTCGCATGCAGTTGAAGCTAAATCGTGTATATCACAAGTATTTGAAGCTAAACCATTTGTTTCGCATGGATTCGAATATAAGCCTTCTACTTCGCATTGATTTTAATCTAAATCATGTGTTTCGCATGGATTTGAAGCTTACTCGTTTGTTTCGCATCCTGTTGAAGCTAAATCATGTATATCACAAGTATTTGAAGCTAAACCATTTGTTTCGCATGGATACGAAGATAACCCTTCTACTTCGCATTGATTTGAAGCTAAATCATGTGTTTCGCATGGATTATAAGCTAACTCGTTTGTTTCGCATGCAGTTGAAGCTAAATCGTGTATATCACAAGTATTTGAAGCTAAACCATTTGTTTCGCATGGATTCGATGATAAGCCTTCTACTTCGCATTGATTTTAATCTAAATCATGTGTTTCGCATGGATTTGAAGCTAACTCGTTTGTTTCGCATGCAGTTGAAGCTGAATCATGTATATCACAAGTATTTGAAGCTAAACTATTCGTTTCGCATGGATTCGAAGATAAGCCTTCTACTTCGCATTGATTTGAAGCTAAATCATGTGTTTCACATGGATTATAAGCTAACTCGTTTGTTTCGCATGCAGTTGAAGCTAAATCATGTATATCACAAGTATTTGAAGCTAAACCATTTGTTTCGCATGGATTCGAAGATAAGCCTTCTACTTCGCATTGATTTGAAGCTAAATCATGTGTTTCGCATGGATTATAAGCTAACTCGTTTGTTTCGCATGCAGTTGAAGCTAAATCGTGTATATCACAAGTACATGAAGCTGATCCATTTGTTTCGCATGGATTCGAAGATAAGCCTTCCACTTCGCATTGATTTGATGCTAAATCATGTGTTTCGCATGGATTTGAAGCTAACTCGTTTGTTTCGCATGCTGTTGAAGCTAACTCAAGTGGATCACAAGTATTTGAAGCTAAACCATTTGCTTCGCATGGATTCGAAGATTAGCCTTCTACTTCGCATTGATTTGATGCTAAATCATGTGTTCCGCATGGATTTTAAGCTAACTCGTTTGTTTCGCATGCAGTTGAAGCTAAATCATGTATATCACAAGTATTTGAAGCTAAACCATTTGTTTCGCATGGATTCGATGATAAGCCTTCTACTTCGCATTGATTTTAATCTAAATCATGTGTTTCGCATGGATTTGAATCTAACTCGTACATTTCGCATGCTGTTGAAGCTAAATCATGTATATCACAAGTATATGAAGCTGATCCATTTGTTTCGCATGGATTCGAAGATAAGCCTTCCACTTCGCATTGATTTGATGCTAAATCATGTGTTTCGCATAGATTTGGAGCTAACTCGTTTGTTTCGCATGCTGTTGAAGCTGAATCATGTACATCACAAGTATTTGAAGCTAAACTATTCGTTTCGCATGCATTCGAAGTTAACTCGTTTGTTTCGCATGCAGTTGAAGCTAAATCACGTATATCAGAAGTATTTGCAGCTAAACCATTTGTTTCGCATGGATACGAAGATAAGCCTTCTACTTCGCATTGATTTGAAGCTAAATCATGTGATTCGCATGGATTTGAAGCTTACTCGTTTGTTTCGCATGCTGTTGAAGCTAAATCATGTATATCACAAGTATTTGAAGCTAAACCATTTGTTTCGCATGGATACGAAGATAACCCTTCTACTTCGCATTGATTTGAAGCTAAATCATGTGTTTCGCATGGATTATAAGCTAACTCGTTTGTTTCGCATGCAGTTGAAGCTAATCGTGTATATCACAAGTATTTGAAGCTAAACCATTTGTTTCGCATGGATTCGAATATAAGCCTTCTACTTCGCATTGATTTTAATCTAAATCATGTGTTTCGCATGGATTTGAAGCTTACTCGTTTGTTTCGCATGCTGTTGAAGCTAAATCATGTATATCACAAGTATTTGAAGCTAAACCATTTGTTTCGCATGGATACGAAGATAACCCTTCTACTTCGCATTGATTTGAAGCTAAATCATGTGTTTCGCATGGATTATAAGCTAACTCGTTTGTTTCGCATGCAGTTGAAGCTGAATCATGTATATCACAAGTATTTGAAGCTAAACTATTCGTTTCGCATGGATTCGAAGATAAGCCTTCTACTTCGCATTGATTTGAAGCTAAATCATGTGTTTCACATGGATTATAAGCTAACTCGTTTGTTTCGCATGCAGTTGAAGCTAAATCATGTATATCACAAGTATTTGAAGCTAAACCATTTGTTTCGCATGGATTCGAAGATAAGCCTTCTACTTCGCATTGATTTGAAGCTAAATCATGTGTTTCGCATGGATTATAAGCTAACTCGTTTGTTTCGCATGCAGTTGAAGCTAAATCGTGTATATCACAAGTACATGAAGCTGATCCATTTGTTTCGCATGGATTCGAAGATAAGCCTTCCACTTCGCATTGATTTGATGCTAAATCATGTGTTTCGCATGGATTTGAAGCTAACTCGTTTGTTTCGCATGCTGTTGAAGCTAACTCAAGTGGATCACAAGTATTTGAAGCTAAACCATTTGCTTCGCATGGATTCGAAGATTAGCCTTCTACTTCGCATTGATTTGATGCTAAATCATGTGTTCCGCATGGATTTTAAGCTAACTCGTTTGTTTCGCATGCAGTTGAAGCTAAATCATGTATATCACAAGTATTTGAAGCCTAAACCATTTGTTTCGCATGGATTCGATGATAAGCCTTCTACTTCGCATTGATTTAATCTAAATCATGTGTTTCGCATGGATTTGAATCTAACTCGTACATTTCGCATGCTGTTGAAGCTAAATCATGTATATCACAAGTATATGGAAGCTGATCCATTGTTTCGCATGGATTCGAAGATAAGCCTTCCACGTCGCAATGATTTGATTGCTAAATCATGTGTTTCGCATAGATTTGAAGCTAACTCGTTTGTTTCGCATGCTGTTGAAGCTGAATCATGTACATCACAAGTATTTGAAGCTAAAACTATTCGTTTCGCATGGATTCGAAGTTAACTCGTTTGTTTCGCATGCAGTTGAAGCTAGATCACGTATATCAGAAGTATTTGCAGCTAAACATTTGTTTCGCATGGATACGAAGATAAGCCTTCTACTTCGCATTGATTTGAAGCTAAATCATGTGTTTCGCATGGATTTGAATCTAACTCGTTTGTTCGCATGCTGTTGTAGCTAAATCATGTATATCGCAAGTATTTGAAGCTAAACCATTTGCTTCGCATGGATTCGAAGATCAGCCTTCTACTTCACATTGATTTGATGCTAAATCATGTGATTCGCATGGATTTGAAGCTTACTCGTTGTTTCGCATGCTGTTGAAGCTAAATCATGTCTATCACAAGTATGTGAAGCTGAATCCATTTGTTTCGCATGGATTCGAAGATAAGCCTTCCACTTTCGCATTGATTTGATGCTAAATCATGTGTTTCGCATAGATTTGAAGCTAACTCGTTTGTTTCGCATGCTGTTGAAGCTGAATCATGTACATCACAAGTATTTGAAGCTAACTATTCGTTTCGCATGGATTCGAAGTTAACTCGTTGTTTCGCATGCAGTTGAAGCTAAATCACGTATATCAGAAGTATTTGCAGCTAAACCATTTGTCTCGCATGGATACGAAGATAAGCCTTCTACTTCGCATTGATTTGAAGCTAAATCATGTGATCCGCATGGATTTGAAGCTTACTCGTTTGTTTCGCATGCTGTTGAAGCTAAATCATGTATATCACAAGTATTTGAAGCTAAACCATTTGTTTCGCATGGATACGAAGATAACCCTTCTACTTCGCATTGATTTTAATCTAAATCATGTGTTTCGCATGGATTTGAAGCTAACTCGTTGTTTCGCATGCAGTTGAAGCTGAATCATGTATATCACAAGTATTTGAAAGCTAACTATTCGTTTCGCATGGATTCGAAGATAAGCCTTCTACTTCGCATTGATTTTTAATCTAAATCATGTGTTTCGCATGGATTTGAAGCTAACTCTTTTGTTTCGCATGCTGTTGAAGCTAAATCATATATATCACAAGTATTTGAAGCTACACCATTTGTTTCGCATTTATTCGAAGCTAAGCTTCTACTTCGCATTGATTTTAATCTAAATCATGTGTTTCGCATGGATTTGAATCTAACTCGTACATTTCGCATGCTGTTGAAGCTAAATCATGTATATCACAAGTATATGAAGCTTATCCATTTGTTTCGCATGGATTCGAAGATAAGCCTTCCACTTCGCATTGATTTGATGCTAAATCATGTGTTTCGCATAGATT